>NC_048897.1:30342969-30422006 GCF_011077185.1 Oxyura jamaicensis
CGGGGAGCGCTGCCCCGGGCCGCCGCCGGAGGGGTCCCGCTCCCGGTGGCGGTCCCGGGCAGGCCGGGAGGCGGCCGGCGGCCGGTCCCCGGCGCCCACGCGGCCACTGCCCCCCGCGGGAGCTGGGCGGCGGGCTCGGGCTTTGTTCCCGCGGGGCCGGCGGGGCGGGCGCGCAGGTTGCCTCCGAGCCTGCCGTGCCCGGCGTGTCGGGACAGCCGCCGCTCCGCAGCAGGAATGCAGCCGCGGGCCCCTTAAAGGCGCAGCCCGGCTCCGCCGCGGCCCCCCCCGGGCTACCTGCCCCGGCCGGCACCGGGGGGCCGCCTCCCGCAGCGCTCCCCAAGTTAGCGGCGGCGGGGCCGGGGGAGGCTCGGCCGCCGTGCTGCCGAGCGGGGACGCGCTTCCAGCGAGGCTCGTCGGGGAAAACTTCTCTCTGTGGTTGCCCCGCCGACTGCGAAGCGCTTCGTCCTCGTGCGCGGCGGTGCCTTGTTCTACAAGTGCGCCCGGTGGAGGGGAAAACATCCAAACACTTCTCGGGATTGTTTATAAAGAGTTGGGAGGCTTCGGGGGGAGGGGAGCGTAGATCTGTACCTCGCTTCTGTGCCTTCGCTCCTCTAGCAGCTGCCGCAGGATTTCACCCATCCTTTTTCTCCTCCGGTTCTCTGAAATTACAGGAAGCGTTTGCAGTGTTGCTGCTGACCTTCTCCATCGTTCTACAAGTATTGCCTCTGGGGCACAATCACAGGGGGTTTGGGTTTCAAGTAATATTATTTCTCTTCTAACAAGAGACCTAATTGCAGGCAGCTTTGAAGAAGGTGCTAAAGCAGCTCGGAAAGGCTGAGTAGAGGGCTGCAGTTCCGTGTATCAGAAAATCAGATTTTTAAAACAAGAGGTGCTCTTAAGTTCCCAAGTGCCACACATATTTAGCTGTGCTGTAGGAGTGAGAAGGATCTAAAGCATGGGTCTTAGTGCAGGTACAGATCTGGATGTGTTTTATTTTGGCTGTTACCCAGGTGCTCCTAGTTAATGTGTCTGGGCTGTTAACTGCCATGTGGGGGATGTCTGATTGTAAAGAGCGAGTTTGTTTGTAGGTGGTTGTGTCTTGATGTCTCTGGGACACTTTTTATGGCAGTTTGTCTCTCTTTCAAGTAGTTTTCCCGTCAGTGCCCTTTTTTCTATCCTCTTGTCAAGCGAGCATGAGTTTTTGATTGGATGCACCAACTATTCCCAGGAGTGAGCTGCTGCTTTCTTTCACAGGGAGAAATGCTTCCCAGTAATGCAGGACACAATTCCTGAAAAATGTCTTTTTTGTATTTTGAAGTAAGGAAAAAGATAAGGACATGGCAGAGAAGATGCCAAAGCTTGTGGCGAGTCGGTGGCCCTACCTTCCACCCCTTAGCTTTTGCAGAGGTTTTCTCGTCGGTGTTCCTTAGAAGTATGTGTGGGGACAGTGTATAGCTTAACTGTCATAAAGCATCAACAGCCACAGAATTTGCAATGCCAAACAAGTAAATTATAGGAAATGTTAAAAGCACCCGGTCATTTACTGCCTGCCGAACCTCAGTGCAGGAGCAGGTAAAGCAAACAAATCTCCAGGACTGAACTTTGATCTGCTGTTGCTGGATAGTGGCAGTTAAAACGGGAGAAGTCTGTGCAGGGGAATAAAGCAGGTCTGCAACTATCATGAGCTCTTGGAAAAGCATCTCACAGGTAACAACAGGCATAGAGGGGGAGAATTAAAAGTTAATGGCATGCACTAGTGGTGCGCGGTGATGAAGAAGGGCCTGATGGTATGATGGTCTGTGTTAGTATAAACACAGAATGTCACAGAACCTGTCTGGGTGATGTGTTTGCTGTTCTAGCTCCTGGAGCTCTGCCAGGAAAATACATGGCTAATATCAGAGCTTCACTCCACAAACATCTTGACTCTTATTAGAGTCACAAACTTGAACGTGGTACCTCTGTAGAAGTATAGGTTGCAGTGAGAGTCAAGATCTGCACTACTTGTGCTTGGCATCACTATTGATCGTACAGCTCTGAGCCAGGTGCAAAGCGCTCGTTCTCCTCTTGTCGGTTTAGAGCTGATAATGCCCTTTTTCCTGATTCTGCTGAGTGTACGTGGGTATACTGTTGGTCAGGTTGGATGACATCCCCAGCTTGTGCTGATCATGGAATTTATCTTGACAGTTTCTTTTTGTCAAAGCGATGAAAGCACTGAAAAACGTCTCCACTTTTATAATGAAGAGTAAAATGCAGCAGGAGAATGAAAATGTTGGGTGTTTTATGTTGTTTTTTTTTTTTTTTTAAAACAATTCTTTGTCAACTAAAACCTAGTAGCAATAGTGAAAAAGCATAAAGCATAATCTTCCAGCATGCAGTTAACGTTGACATTTATTTAGTGTAGATAAGCAACGTTCTTTTGTGTTCTGGTTCCAAATGCCTTCAGCTCTGTGCTTCAGCACTGCTTTCTGCACTAGAGAATCCCTTCTTGCATCCTGGCAGTGTGGGTGTATGCAGCGACCAAATTAATAGGCACTTAGTTATGTAAAGTGCTTGCATTTCCAGAGTGTCTTGTGCACCCTGTAGAGGGATGTTCTGTTCATGTGGGCCACAGGGTGGGATTTCAGAGAACTTGGAGATGTTTCCCTACATTCTGTTTGTTGAAGTTAAACAAGAAAATGTGGTATATAAAGATTATGCACTTGTCTGTAGTTCAAGCCTGAAAACAATACTTGCTGTATGTTAACTAGGAAAAAGAAATTAAAGTGATTGTATTTTGTTTTAACTCCTGAAAGCCTGCAGTTCTCCAGACTAGTGAAATTAACATTAAAAAATAATTAAAACATTCATTCTGTGAGAATGATCTGTAGTCTGATAGTCCTCTTGAATTTTACTGCACTCTTTTGAAACAGGCAAATATTATCCTTGTTTTGTATATGTGGGAAGTGAAGTAGAAATTGTCTTGCCCAAGGCCAATGCCATTTGCCCTAGAATGCAACTTACCATTGAACACAACAGAATGAATGCTTCATAACATTTTGCTTCTAACATGCTTCATAACATACTGCTTATAGAAGCTGATAAAGAGATATTATCTTGAAAACCAGGCTTGAAAACCAAGGTTTTAAAAATAGGTTAAAAAGTAAGTGCATGTCCAACACCTTCATTGAATTCTTCTGCTACTTGCGACTTTGTCTATTTCTCTTTCTTAATAATACTTCCATTTCTTTTGCCGATGACCCAGACACATGAGATAGCGGAAATTTACTGACTCTCCATCAGGAAATATGAATTACGAGTGTTGTCAAAAGAAACATGCCATAAAAGTGGACAACTTGTTTACTTTGCTATTTCCACCTTAGTTATTTATGATGTTATCTCACCCAGTTTTATATTGCAAGGTAATATACACACACACACATTTACGCCAACCGTCATCCATTAAAGATGTTTGACTTTACCTGATCTAACATCCAGAGCTGGAGCTCTGGCATGCAGCAGACCCACTCCGTTAACTGGCATACTGTATTTAGCGGCTGTCTGTGTTTCACACAAATCACGGCAGAGAACACTAATTGCAATTGTCATCCATGAATCTAATGAGCTTGATGGTTCAGCTCTTGTTCTTGCATCTGTAGTGCCTGTGGTTCTTTGACATGACTGCTACGTTAGGCATTAATCTTTCATGGGATTTTGTTGTCTATCCTGCATGAAGACTGGGCCCTGTAACGGTTCTTGAGTCTTTTTGTATCGTCTTCCCTGTAGATTTCCATCTCCCTGTAGTAAAGATAAAAACAGTAACTGCATGGATCCAGGGACCTGTAAATCAAAGGCTTGCGGTTTATTCATTCTGTGTATCGGGTTGCTCTGGGACTGTTACCTTGGGAGTATTTGGCTGCCATCCTCTTGTGGGTGAGTTTATGTTCAGGTTTTTCAGCTTTCCACTCATTTTTTTTTGCTGCTGCCTGTTAAATGTTGAAGTATTCCATCTCGTGTACTTAGTCTGAGAGACTCTTGAGCTGCAGTCAATGCTTCTGTGAGGAGCAGAACTCCTCCTAGATTGCCGTGGGCCCAGATGAAAGGAGGCTCGCCATGCAAAGGCAGGAAAATAAGTTTTCATAAGAGTTTAAAATTAATAAACATTGTGGGCTTTTGCCTTGCTGAACTGTGGAAACTGAAAACTGACAAAGTCTTCATGTTGAGGAATTATGCAAGTTGTTTAAAATAGAAAAAAAAGTAGGTGTGTGGGATTGAACAGTCAGAAGCCTGATGGTCTGAGATACATCTGTGCATCCTGCTACAGGCACGTTAGCACAACTTTGGAGTGTGAAGAGTTGTAAGAGAAGCTTCTGTTTTTCATGAGGTTCTTAGGTCATTAGATGTCTCTGCATTTAACCACCAGTCAGCAGGTCACAAACTATGAAGATTAATGGATAATAAATATCATATATGCAAAGTAAATGTTTGTACTGCAAATTAGAGGCTTGTCGAAAAGTCTCTGACCAAAGACTACGTGGGCTCCTGTTTCCCAGGCTGTCATACATTGATAGCGACTTCCCCATGTCGTTGTAATACTCAGAACTAGGAAGGACCAGCTACTTCCCCTGAATGGGTTAGGATGACAGTAAAATTCACCTCACTGTAGCATGGCGATGAGGATGTTTAAAGAAGTGTTGTCCAGCAGAGCTTCCAGCAGAGACCATGTCTGCCTGAAAACAGATCCCACGTTCTGTGGTGTCAAGGTGAAGCCTTACTCCTGGAGCTGAACTTGCCAGCAGTGAAACATCATCGTGGCATGGGGCAGAGGAACCCCTCTCTGGGCTACCAGCGTGGTGACTTCCTCCACATGCCCTAGCGGGGGCATAGTCTTCTGTATCTCTTTGTTAGTGCCTGACAGCCCCTCCAGGCTGCTGGAGCTTTCTGTTCCTATTGCATAGCAGCAGTTCTTTAATCAGAAATCTTGTTAGTATTCAAGGATAATTGATCCGACTCTCTGGTAGGGGGTGGGGACCCAGCCTTGCATCCTTCTCCTACTTGCCACCCCCAGTTTGACCCCTGTTGTCTCTTTGTTTTCTCCTGTTAAGTTTGTGCCAGTGGTGTGTGTGTGTGCTGTTTTTCCAAGCAGCCTGAAGTTGGCTGTAACCAAGAGCAGCAGTTAAATAGAGCCCGATTTCCCAGCTTCCTGGCGTTTAGTTGTTCGGCTCCATTTTCTGGTCTTCTGTGTTTTTGATTTGCAGAGAAGGAACTTACTTGGTGCCCCCGGGCATCTCTTAAACCCATTAGAACAAACTCCATTATTTCCCTGTACTTAGAAATCCTCCTCCTTTAGTCCCAGCATCCATCAAAATAATGTATCCTCTGTAAGGCCCTCTGGAAAATGTTTAATAGGATCTTTTCAAACTCAAGGACAGTTCCAGTTTGCAAGGGGGAGGGGGGATGGCTAATGGAAGATCTGCCTGTGACTCGCAGTAAGCCTGAACTTGGCCTGTGTCAGCTCTCCCTTCACCTCCATGCCGAGGGAGTGCTGAACGGAGCGGATCCAACACTAGGATCAAAGCTGGGAACAAAAGGCTTTGGGAGAAAAATTTCCCGTCTGGCCAAGAGGCAGCCACACAAAGGTGGTGCATAATTTATCATTCGAGGTTTATTTCTGCTGTGCTTCTTCTGGAGAGGGAAGAAAAAAAGCAATGACTCTCCTGCTGTTTTGAAGGGGATAAGTGATGGCTTTGGGACCTGAGGCGGGAAGCGACTCGAGGTACCACGGAAAAGCCTTTTCAGTACTGTCTATGCCCAGACAATGTCAGACAGTCTTTCTTTTTTGGGGGAGGTGGCTGGGAGCCGGGGGAGAACCACTCTTGCCTTTGGAATTTTTGAAGAGGGAGTACTTCTCACTTCTCGAGTCATTCCCGAGTCCCAGTGTGTGGAGTGGAGCTGATCTTGGCAAAATGAAATTGTTTGCATTTCTGAGGTATTTTCCTTACCTTAAGGATTGGTCTAAGTGCTGTGGCTCTGTGTAACGTGGAGGAAGAGGCTACGTTTGCCTGAAGGGTTTGTAGTCTAAATTAGACATCTGATAAGGATCAGGGATGTGATAATTCTAGTGGGATAGATAAGGTCCAATATTAAAATAGCATAGCTTTCTAATTAAATTTCCTTTTGCTTTGGTTTAATGGGAAAAGCTTCTGAAAGGTTTTCTTTCCAATCACTCCTTAAAACAAGGATAGAGAGTTGGGTTGTTGTGTTGTTGGCTTTTTTTTTTTTTTTGGATAGGGTTGGCATGGAAAACTACTGAAAGCCAGTAAACAGGGAAATGAGGATGAGGAAGCAGTTGTAAGAGTAGTGTAAACTATGAGAAGAAAGGAAGGGGGTATAGGAGCACAGATGCTAACAGAACCAAAGATAGGGATTTCGGAAATGAGAGCCAAGGACTTGAGCTGGCAAAGGAACAGTGGAGCCATGTAAGGAGATCCAAGTGGAGTAATTATATGAAATCTGATGGCAGAAAGTTATTAATTAGGTAGTGTAAAAGATGGAAGTCTTAAAAGTGGAGGTGAGCATTGAGCAGAACTTAACTGCTGAGATAGAGAAAGAATTATTCTAGTGATGATTTGAAGGAAGTGGCAACTTGTTAGGTACCCTCAACGGCAGAGTTCCTGTCCTAATGGGGTGATCTTAAACCTTATGAGGAGCTTAGCCATGGGGACAAGAGGTGGAAATGGAGACTGATGCTGGCACAGTACAGGGATGGTAAACCTGTGAGTTAAAGGTGGTGACAGGGTTGTCTGCATCAGTAGGATTTGGGACCAGTCAGGCTTGGGAGTGCGTACAGCCAGAAGGATTTTTGCATGGGATGTCCAGGAAGATAGTTGGAGAACAGTCCTGTCTGGAAAAGGGTATGAAATGGGAGAGCAGAATTGAGGGGAAAAGCCAAGAGGTTGGAGATGCCTGGAAAAAGGCATAAAGTGAGAAGAGGAGATTGCTCTGGGTCTGGAAAGAAGTCTGGGCATAGGCAAGGAACGGGACTGGTGACAGAAAACTCGTTTCCTGCAGAAGGAGGCTACCTCTGCCTCCTCTCCAGTAAGAATTGCTCTGCGAGGGGATGACTCACTAGGGAGAGCTGTTACAACACTGACATGTGACGTTCCCAGCCTCCTGCTCTGAAAGGATCATAAGAAGCGTTGTGTGACTGTGTAAGAAGGTTAGAGGGAAATATGGGCTCTGCTCCTTGAGCCCGTATCTCCAGCTGCGTCAGTTCGTTTGATTTGGTGACAGCTGGAGTGGCTGGGAGAGGTTCTTGCCTAAGGTGCAGCCGTCCGCTGCAGCAGAACTGTGTCTCGTGGGATCTAGGGTTGGAATAAAATAAAGACACGCCTTTTTTTTTTTTTTTTCTTTTGTGCTCCCACCCAATTTGAGTTCTAAATTTCCATAACTGCTGAATAGTCAAATGCTTTCTTTGCAACTCTGACTGCAGGAAAAAAGATGAGAAGTCTCAGGATTATCATTAGCTGCTTCTGTTCTGAGCTCCCAAGGATAAAATTAGGAAATATTTCTTCTCCGACCTCAGAGATTTTGTTCCTCTCCAATGATTTTGGAGCCTGTTACTCTTGAAAAGCCTGAGGTGTTTCTTACAGCTTGAGGACATGCCCCTAATTTGTGCTGCCTTTTGAAAAGGCCTTGATCAGCATAGCGCCTATTAGCATGAGGAAAAGCATAATGGGCCTGGCTGTGAGAGAAGGCTGGAAAGTTTGTGGTATGGGAAAGGGAAATAGATGGGAGGTTGCCGTTCCGGAGGTTTTAACGTCCAAGAAGCATGAAAGGATACTCATAGACAGATGAGTAGGACATAGGAGTACTGTCGGACTACCTGCATTTTTGTCATGGACCCTCAAAAAGAAGTACTGGGTGTCTAACTCTTAGAAAGCATAATGTGGGAGTAGGTAGGTGGGAGGCTAGGTGAGGTCTCCTGATAAGGGCACAGGGAGTTGCCCTGCAAACAGATGTGGTTTTAATGCAAGGGAAGAGGTAGGTTGAATTGAGAGCTGTATCCATGCAGAGGTAAACTGGGGAAGGGATTTTTCTTGGGCATTGATGTGGAAACAGGGAAGAACTGAACTGATCTGGTTGGTGAGGTTACTGCCTTTTGCTGTCTTTACTAGGCTTTAGGGAAGACTGCCTGTGGGTCTGACTTCTTTCCTGTACCCAGTCAAGCAACGAACAACAGCTGCAAGAGGGAGTTGACTCACGAACAGCTGATTCATGAGCGGTTAAGATGTCTCCACCACAAGGGTGGTAACCTCATCTGTTGTCCCAGTTTGAACAGTCATTGCTCGTGAATCAACACCCTATGTAGGCTTTTGTTCGCTGCGTTTTTGTGTAAGAAAGAATTCAGACCTGCAGTCAGCATTATCTTAAATAACAGAAGGCCTTTAGGCCTTTTAGGCATTATTTTTTTATTTTTTATTTCAGGCCCACAGTTCTTTTATCTCTGGAGCAGGTGGATGCCCTGTCTGGGCCTCAGCTCCTCTGGTTTGGCTATTTCTGCATCTTTGTGAGATCCATTGAGTAATTTCTAGGCTACAAGTACTCAAAGGCTTCCTCCCTGCCTAACCAGGGAAGAACCACCTTATTGATCCCTGCCTTCTGCAACTTTTTGCTAAAAACTTCTTTGGCTTGAAATGGCTCATCTGCTCACAAGAGAAACCCATAGTTGCTGTGTTTCTCTTGTTTGTGACCTGCCTTCTGTGAAGTGGAAGATGAGGAGCTATAATCTTTTGCTGTTCTTTGTGCAAATTGCAGACTAGAACAAAATTAGTTCCTTAGGTTAAGTTTTCCAGTCATTGTCCTTAGATTGTTTTTTCCTCTTTGCTTCTGTTCTTGTTTGTTAAGGTCTATTCTTCACCCACAACTCTTCAAAAAACCTGAGAGCAAACACTGAAGCTGAAAAAGGTGTCCAAAAAACAAGTAATTCCTGTGACACTCTGTAGTAATGTTTTGTTGGTTGTTTCTTCTGGAGAAGTCAACTCTTGATGGCAGTAATGCTTATGCTGGAGGGAGAAGAGAAGCTCAGATGATGAGTTTCTGAGAAATGACCCATAACCACTTTTTGTGCTGCAGATGCTTTTGAACAGACTGGCAGGGAAAAGGGGTGGCAGGCACTTGCCTACTTTAAACACTTGACAAAAAACCCTGTTTTACTTAATCAGGCATGCAGGGCCAAATCTAACATGGTTACAGTATCAAACTAATGGGAGATGCAGGGCAAATTAAACCTATGTACAATCCATCAGTTGTAGAATAAAAATAAACAGTACTCAGAAGCCTTCGAGCAAGGAATGGAGTGAGGCAGAGATGACATCTTTGGTATGTACATCTTGACTTACCCGCTCAGGCGAAACAGCCTCTGAGCACGGGCTTCCTCTTAAGTGACTGGGACAGCTGCCAAAACACCTACATTTGCTAGCTAATGTACTGCATGCAGTGCATTGGTCCTGCAGGTTAATCTGGGTAAGGCATGATGTGATATCTGCGTTGGTTTGGGTCTTTTTCTTGAACAATGTCGTAACAACACGCTTTGCATCCTGTATTTCAAGGTCTTAAAATAAACATGGCAGGGATGCTTAATCTGACTATTAAAGTGTTGCGAGGAAAGAGGGCCATCAGTTACGCCACAGAAGACCAGATATGCCTCAGGAGCCAGTTTCCCTGACCTGGCAGTCTGCATACCAAAGTCTTTGAGGTATGTGCAATAGGGCTCTGTGCCCTTTAGAGACAAGTAGAAGAGGAGGGGCTCACAAGAGGGAAATGACCGTAGCTCTGTAAGGAGACAATTATTCTGTTGAAGGATAGGTCTGGGCTGAGCTGGGCTTGCAGCAAGGTCCCTCTCCAGCCCTGCACTGTCCAGCCTAAGGAGAGCCCTTGTGTGTAAAAGGCTTGATGCTAGTGTGGTGATGCTGGGTCCTTGGTGGTCCTGGCAAGTAAGACTCACTTCAACTACTTCAACAATAAGATCTGTGAGTACAATACACGGATTTTCCTGCTATACCATTTGGTGGCAAATTAAACTCAGTTCCCCCATGGATGAATTCCAGAGCTCGGTATATTCTTACATTGTAACCAAATGGAAGTTAACTTTTTTATTTTCAGATCTGCAAAGATGTGGTGGGACTACATCTATGAAATCTACATAGTGATAGCTACAGAGTAGAACTGGGAGGATTTCCATTGCTGATGTTTGCATAAAAAGACTATTTTTTTTGCTATCTCAGCCAAAGCAGCAAAAGCTGCCTTGTCCTGAAAGTTCTAGAGACACATAAACTGAAACCAAACAAAAATGCTGTCCATTCCTATGAAAATATTGCTTCTTGGACTTGGAACTCCTTTTGAGTCTAATGAAGCAAAAAACTTAATCCAAAATCCATCTGCTTGAGAAACTGGTCTGAATCTAAACCAGAACACAAGATTCTGTAACAACAACAACAACAAAGTACAAACCTAGTAGCCAGCTAGACTGCAACAAGTTATTGCGCAAAGTTATCATGCTGGCAGATAGCACACAATGAAATGTGCAAAACTAAGTCAGACTCTTACCAAATCCTGAACTGGCATGTGCAACTTTGAGTTGGATACAGGGATAACTCCATAAATCAAACTTTAAAAGTCTGGGGAAGAGAAGGAAAAGTAGAGACTTAGAAAGAAATCTTCTAATTCTGTGAGTAAAATACAAAAGTTGAGAGAAGGCACGAAAAGATAATACTAGGAAAAAAACCATTATTCATTGGAATATTTTCATTTCTATTATTGGCCTCCATGCATCGCAGCCTTCTCTTGAAACCTTTGTGAAGGCAAGCACTTCATATGTTGAATCCACTTTTGGGAGAAACTCAAGTGTGGCGTCTCTTACATGTGGGTAACACTTGCAGAGCTTGTTTTGCCAATAAAATTATCTTTGACTGTGGTGGGATGTGGTGCAAGGTCTGATGCAACATGATGTTCTTTATAAGTGCAGATTTTGATGAGAACTCCTCTCTAAAATCTCTACTAATTTAGTTTTCTTGTTGCTGTTGTGAATTGGCTCCTTCCTTTCTGTGGTCCATTGTTGAATGGTTGATCTTTGAAAATGAAATGTCTTCCATCTGCTTAAGAAATTTGGTTTATCCTTGGAGGCCTGAACTACTGCCTTCCCTAGTAGGAAATAAACAATGCTTCCAACTGTCCCCAATTATCACCCACTTGCCTTCCTGCAGATCCATGTCTCTTGCAGGGGCACTAGAAGAAACGACTTACGGAGCATGAATTGCATTTTTGCTGTCCTCTGTTCCTTAATCTCTGTAAAGGTAGTCCCTTCTTCCTGTTTAAATTTTGTAAATTAAACATACTACTTAAAGCATTTAAACAATAAGCTGGATAGTTGCTTACTTGGAGCATGTGCAGTAGCTTGTTTTTAGGTGACGTAAGTGACTTGCTGTTATGTTCCTAAAGACACATCCAGGTAGCTGATTTGGAGTCCAGGTTAGTATAATCTAGCTCTCTGGGGGACATTGTCTTCAAAATACAGTTTGAGACTAATATAAATAAAGCCTGTGTTTTGGATTATTAGAATGAGAGGAATTTTTGTTTCTGCTGCCACTTGCTTTTGGTACACCCGATGCCCCTCTTGGTGATAGAGGGGGGAAGAAATTGGTAGGAGTACCAGGATGCTCTCATGGCTGAGGATGGTTCTCTGCCTGGAATATCTGTGACTTGGGCTATAGCTACACGGCTTGCTTGATGCATGGGCTGTGGTTTCACACTAAACCTGATCTAAAGTAGCTGTGGCTTACCTCACAAGAGCAGTCTCACCCCTCTTGTCCCTTTGATAGGTTTGTGCGTGCGTGTGTCTGCTGGATGAATCGGTTCGGCTTGTTGATCTATCAACAGAGCTAAGCTGCGAAATGGTGAAACCAGCGATACCACAGATTGCACGGTATTTGCGAGCTGAACAGAATTGCTCTTCAGTGAGCCAGTCAGTATGGACTGATTGGAATATGAGGGATGGAGGGAAGCAAGGCCGACTTAGTTTTTTCCTTTGGCAGTGGTTTGCTGCTTCTTTGCTTTACCTTAACTGTAGGTTGGAAGGACTAGCTCTGGGAACAAAGAGAGGGGAGAATTCAAGCACGAGATTCAGTTTCTGTAGCTCATGTAAAACATAACCTGTCATGCCTGTAATTAACAGTCCTAACTGTATTAGCATCAACATGCAGGAAAAGATTAACCTATAGTTACTGGAACTGGTGTAGTATGTTAATTAGTGCTACCTTTTGTGGGGAAATCATCTGTTCATTAAAACTTGAAGCAAATACCTCCTATCTTGTGTTACTTGGGCTAACACAGACTTATGTTCTGAATTGTTGCCAGAGAGGTTGTAAATCAAAATAAGAAAGGCTTTATCCCCTTGCTAGCTTCCTTAATCTTGCCTTTTAAATGACTGATGTGTAGTGAAGAGTTATTTTTTTGACCCTTAGCTGCAGAATCTGGATTCGAGTTTTGTTCTTCCCACCTCTCCACTGATGTGGTGGTGTAGTTGGACAAAGCCTGGTGTAGGCGTGCACACCTAAGGAGACACAATGCCACCTTTTCTCCTGAGCTGATGTAGAAGCAGCAGTGATGGCTCTAAGTGCCTGGCTGGTCACAGGAAGACAGAGGTAGCTGTTTGGAAACACAAGCTGCCTAAGCAGCCATTTCTCTTCTCCCTGAATGAATATGTGGGAGACTGAAGGGGATGATCTGCACGGGCTGAATCTCACACATGAGTTGTCAATTGGATCGTGTAAAGATCCACTCTGATGGAAATCAGAGCTTTGCATTGTTATATGCAGTGTGCGCATACAGTAAGGACAGTCCCTGCTGAAGAGTTCATAGCTTTTGCATGCAATAAATTGACCGATGTATCAAGTGACAAGAAAAAACATAATGAAATACTGATTAACATAGTAAATAAGGGCTCTGAAACGTTTTGCCCTTTAGTCTCTATGTTGAGAATTTTTGTCCTCTCGGTCCTCAGAATGCCTTTTTGTTGAAACTGTGTTTCTCTATTCTTTTTTCCCCTTCTGACAAGCTGCGTGCTGCATTATCACTAGTAAATGGATACATTTGGTATGTGTGGGGTCTGATACCAGGAGAATGAAAATTATTTTCAGATGTAATGCCTTTCTAAAAGGATCTTGCTGTGTTTGTCCTAGGTAGCACATGTTCCTGTTTTCTGCCAGTGTGTTCAATAAATGCTTGTCATTTAGTCCAGTGAGAGGTATCATATCTGAACCTATCTCACAAAGATCTTTTCAACCTTCATGTCTCTTCCGTTCTTTTCCGTATACTGACTGTAGCAACTTTTAGGATGGATCACAAATGGATATTTTAACCATGTAACCACAAAGGTCAAGAAATATGAGAACAGACGCATAACTTGGACTTGGTTAGGAATCCAAGTGTTAAACCATGGATTCCTGACTTGGAATAGTTTAGCTGCAGCCAACTTCAAATAATAATTATTAAATGTTCCTTTTGCAGCTTTGTAGCAGGAAGCTAAATTGCTGGGTACGATTCTGTAAATACGTAGCTGGCCTTAGCAGCCATACTCCCAATAGCTTAAGTGTATTTTTCTTTCTGAAAAGCTTTGGAGATTTTCTGTACAGAATTTGACTTGGGAGTGTCCCCTTTGCAGGCAGTGGCTTAACTGTTCACTGTGATAGTTGGGCCAGGTGTGCCAACGGTTGGGACTTTCTTTTTTTAATCTAAGGATAGATGACAATTTGATTTTGGAGGCAACACAATTTCTTCTTGCAAGGGTAAAAAACTGAACCATGGTGACTGGTTGCTTAACAGCTCTTTTTTTCTGATTACTGAAGTCAGTGGCTTTTTCCCAAATTAGAATGTTATGTTTTTAAACACTTACTGTACTCAAGTGTAGAATGATCTAACTCACCATGTTTATTCCTTTTCATAAGAATTTTCAGCACGGCAGCACACATACCCTACTTCTAAATGCACAAACAATTGGTAAACAGACTGGAAGAAGAAAATAACTCCTGAGCTACTGTAGTAAATACGTCTGTAAAGCTGTAAACAGGAAATGACCCCAACTTCTCCTGTCAGTTTGGCTCTGGGGCTATGGTCTCATGAGCAGTGAAGCTGAGTGAGAAATCAGACTGGGCTGGGTGAAAAGGAATTAGAAGACCCTTCCTATTTCCCCTGCTCATCCCTCACTGTACCATTTTCCCTGATCTATTTCTTAAAAGGATGTACAAAGACCCGCGCGAGCTTATGGAGAGTCATGGGGCTGGTAGCAGGGAAAGGAGGGCTGGGAGCCCATTGAGCTACTGCTACTGATGAATGTGAAACCACAGTCTTGAAGTTTCTTTCCCATTTTGATCAAGTATCAGTTTGTTTCTGGAGGACCTGTGGGCTGTCTTCTTAAGCATAGTCAAATCAAGACTGCTTCCTGTCCTTTGCTTGTCATGCACAGAAGAGGGTTTGTTTTGGGAGGATATCTGGCAAAGAAATCAAGAAACTAGGTTATAGCATGAAGGGCGGGAGATTTTATCTTCCACATGGAAAATAGTCATGCTTTGTTGAGGACCTGATACCTAAATCATCTTGTATGTATTTCAGTTTGCCAAGTATTTGTACAGTTTTAAGGAGGAACATGGGAACAATTTCCAAAACACTGCTGCTATTTGTAATCCTACATTGTCTGATAGTGTACAAAAAAAAAAATGGAGGGAGGGGAATGAACCTCTAAGCACTCTTCTTCTCAGAATCTGAAATAAATCAACTCTCAACCTCAGAATAAAGGACCAGGAGATGGAAAAGCTAACTGAGCTCAACCTCTGGGAAGCTCCTATTCCAAGCAGAGATGTATACTATTATGACCCTAATGGCGTGTAGCTCAGAGGCATACTGTGATAAGCACACTGATCTCGAGCCTTCAAGGCTTATTGGCTGAAGGTCCAAATGTACTAAAAGAACTGTGCTCTTACTTAGTAGAGAATTATCTGTAGGAATAAATATGATGTTTTCATGGGGTTTAGGAATGGGAGTGCAAGGTACAAGAAATACTTAGCAAATTCAGTCAAGATACAGCTCTACACTGAAACCTTTTGCCCTCATCATATAAATACTTTTTTTTTTTTTTCTGACTGAAAAAACTAATTTTACTACATAACCACTAAAATAGATTACTACATAACTCTTCTGCTTAGGAGGGGAAAGACAGAAAAAAGTCTGCATCCAACTGAAAAAAACAGGAACTTCTCGAGGTAGATTGTAATTACTGGAGATAAAGTTCTGCTACGAATGGAAGTAACCAGAAGAGTAGCCCTGTGTTCTGCAGCATCTTTGCTGCTGTCCCGTTATTTTAGGTGGCGGTTATAACACTGAGAGGCTTGGGTAGTTCTTTGATCAGAGAAAGTATGCTATATTTGGCTGGATAACGTCACTTCTTGCAGTGCCCACAAGTTGTCTCAAAAGCTTGATTCAGCCTGGCTTGTTGCACCCTACTCCTAAAAGTACAGTGGAATAAGAGAAGGAAAATGGCTTTCAAGCCAACAGAAGATGGAACAGCTTATTTTCATGTTTTTTGGCTCTGAGATGATGGTTCCAGTATGAGGCAGCATGCCTGTGTGTAAGGTAAACTTTTGCTCTGTAGACAGAAGAGGTTAAAAACCTTTATTTTAAAAAAAAAGTGCAAAAAATTCTTATTGCAGGACTGAGTGGTGTGTGTGCTGAAATAAACTGGGATTTGTGGGGAATATGGTTTATTATTATTATTATGCATCTCAGGTCTTGGAGCTTGGTCCAGGAAGTAGTATCAGAAGGAATGCTAAATAATATTGTTAATACTGGCTCTTCTCATGAGAAAAATCTGCAGGCATCTTTACCCTGCTTTTGGGTGGAAGCAATGGTTATTTCAATGTGTGTGCATATCTTCTCCACCCCCCCAAAAAAAAAAGGTCCCAGAGAATAAGTTTCATGAAAATAGGCAGCACAATAAAGGGGAGGCACCACCTAAGTGACTGGGTTGTAGGTGAAGATTACTTGTGAGTCTGCATTTTGTTAGACATCAAGGAATGCGTTCCCTGCATTTGGCAAGAGACGTACCAAAACTGACTGCTACAGATGAACCCATCTGAAACTGGCTTTTTTAGTTCTGCTTCTCATGGAGCTCTTGAGGTTAATCAGGTGTGCACGTTGGAGTCTCGCTGGACATACGCCTATTTCCAGGTTCCCAGGCGGTGGTCCAAGGAGGTTCACCGAGCTCAGGAGATAATTCAATCCGTGCTCGGGAGGAGACAGAAGTCTTCAGTGGGCTTTAATTGGGTTACACTTCAGGACTGCTCCAAAGCTTTGGCTGGTTTAGGATGTGGCTGCTTGGCTGCAGAGCAATATTTCTGGTGAGAGAAGCACGTTAAGCTTGTGTTCTGAGCGCCTGGCTGGTTCCCAGACGGGAATGAAAGGTTTTGTTTGTTTGTTTTGTTTAAACCTGTTAAATTGTTGGACTGGATTTGATCTGTTAGTGGTCTGATCTTCTGCTCATCGCCCACTGAAGGCCCACGGAGGCTGTCTTCGCTTGTATAGGAGCGAATTTAACCAGGCTGTCTGAAATAACGAACCCCTCCCAGGGCTCTGTCCTGGGCCTCAGAATGGCTGAGTAAGAGGTGAAATAGTGCTGAATGTCACAGTTTACAGCCTGGCAACTTGCATTTATTTTAGTCAGCCGGATTATAAACTGGTGCTTTGGGAGCTGTGTGCAAGTGTCCCGAGGTAACATCTTGCCAGATAAGATCCTCTGGATTGCTGGGTCTGGGCTGATTGAACTGGAAGGAGCTGCAGGCAGGATGCTCTTCCCCCTCTGGAGACTTGCATCTCTTGGTCTTCCAGTCGCGTTACGAGGCCTGTGTGCCTCAGCCTCAGTGCAGACAGAGAGGGGAAGCAAGCTGAGAGGTTTTGCTGAGGGCAGAGAGAGGAAGGGAAGACATCCTGCGTGCTTCCAAACCTCCTCAGCGCCTCAGAGCACACGAGAGACACTTTACAATGCTAGTTGAACCAGTTTTGATGGTCCTTCCTAATTAGTCACATCAGAAAAGGCCAGGGATCTTTATTTCTTTTACTGATTTTTTTTTTCTGCCTTTTTTTTTCTTTCTCTTTTGTCTTGCTTTCAGTTCACCCATCTGCATCTGGTCTTGCCCGGGCAGCTGCTGCTCTATTTGTATGTTCCCTGGGGGAGCTCTGGTGCTCCTTTAAGATCTCCTGTTGCTTTGGGAATTCACCTTTTAGACATGGTGCTTCATTAGCCTCACTCATTTATTTAGTACTGTGAGAAAAGATTTCCCCTCCCAAAAAGCAGAAGAACGGGTTTCTAGCAGCATCTGCTTGAGCAAAGTGTCTGTGTAAATAGAGCGTGTTTGAAAGCCTCTGCAATTGGCAAAGGAGCGGCTGGGGAGTTTTTGAAGGAATATTGTTTGACTGAGCTGGCACGACATGGCCCTTTGGAGGTGAGGGCTGAAAAATTCCTGTCTGCTTTCTAGCCTGGGGAAGGTTTGGGGTTTGAGTGGCCTCGCTGCCCTTCCGAACCATCCTCTCTCCTCCCTTGCCCAGGGCTGGGTGTAGTTGCCCCTTTTTGTTGTTGCTCCTTAGAGAAAGGAGACTTTCCAGATTTTTTGACCTCCAGGTTCTGTGTTTTCTCGTGGTTTGCTGCGCCTCTCCCCCGTCTGGTGTTGTGGGAGAGCCGTCCCCTCTGCAGGCGCTTGTGGGAACGGCCCGGCCTCACTTATCACCAGTGACAAATCAATGGCAGCCTTCAGAAAGCTGGCCCCCAGGATCCCCGCTCGGCCCAGCTCTGGACCAGTGGGAGGCTTCCCTGGCGGATAAAGGGCTCCTTCCAGCTCTGACTTGTTGCCTTAAATCTAACTGAGGAAACCTTTTCATTCCCTATAGCGGCAGCCCTCTCCCTTCTCAATTTGTCTTAGGGAAGGTGGTGGTGGGTGGAAGGGGGGCACCTGGGGAGGGGGGGGAAAGGGAATGGGGGAGCATTTGGGTTTGTAGCGGTTTTTCTGTTTCCCTTTCACAATAGCCTGGCTGGTGCATGCGGAGCTGGGCTCACAAAGCCTCCCCAAAGTGCCTGGAGTCCCGCAGGGCTCCTCACAGTGCCACTTTGCTGTGCGTATTCCTACCAACAATACAGCTGGGCCCAGCGACGGGCTCCAGCTTTGGGCAAATATTTCTACAGCTTTCCCTTAATCACTTCGAGGGGAGGAGGATGAGATGGGTTTGAGAGGTGGGAGGGGGAAAAGAAAATTTATATACACAAGGGAGGGCAAAACAGAGATGGGTGGAGGGGGATTTATCTCCAGCTTCTGTGGTCCAGACTTTTAAAGGGAGCTTTTGTCAGCATTCAGCATCCACATTAAAGCTGGAGGGTTTGGGGGGCATCAGTGATGGATCTGAGGGAGGAGAGAGGTTTGGGCAGACAGCACGTAATGGTTTGGGTTCAGCCAGTCTCCTTTATGTTTTTTCTTTTAGTAGGAGACATTAGCTGGCATGTCCCTTCAGGGTGGTTTCATCTAAAGTGTTGGCGAAGGCTGAAAGGGCAGACTTTTCTCGTGTTAAGTATGTCTAGCTTATTTCTGCTCAACTGTTCTGTATGTTTTTATACTTGACTTTATGTTCCCTCTACTACCTGTGAACTATCTCTCTATTTCTAGTTTATTTGATCTGGGTCCCAGCTCCAGATGTGAAAGAAATCAGAGAATTGGTATCTGTTTAAAGCAAATTATTGAAGCTTGACTGCCTGATAGATTTTAGCCTTAGGAGTTCCTTGCACCCCTGATTGTAGTTCTGGAATAGCCTGGTAACCTCTTATCTGCTAGCTGTTTCTGTCCTCTCTTTCTAAAGCTCCAGTGAAGGTATATAAATGGCCTGAAACTACTTCTTTGTGACAAGAAATCATACAAGCTTACTTCTCACCAGCAGTAAGGGTAAAAAGTAACCAGGCAGCTTCCTTTAAACATTCTTTTCCATCCCTGCAGGGCTCCCAGCAAGCCTGCAGTTCAGGGCTAAATTCTTACTTTGGATACTCTGTGTAGCAGGCATTATTTGTGTATTAAAGACTAAAGTGACTTCTTATACCGGATGCTCTTGTTATAGTAGAAATGATGCCAGAAGTATCACCTTTGTTCCAAATCATGTCAGAATTTAAAATTGGCCAGGAGCTGCTTACCTGTGTCAGCATTGTTCTAAGGTCTTAGTTCCAGAGATGCTTCAATCTGAATGTAACTACGGGCTGCTCATATGGAGACTGGACTTCCTAAACTCTCTGGCCTGGCTCATCTTCTACTTCCAGTCAGTTAAATCCCAGCAAAATTTCCAAAGTGAATCCAGTCTCTAAGCAATCGGCAGAACTATGTAAGTAAAGATTATTCTTTACAAAAGCCTCTTTGACATCTCTCTGTGATGAATATTAGCTATTCAGTGTCCGGCTTGAGCTGAACAGGAACTCTGCTCCAAGTGTTCCCCCAAGTGAAGGGCTGCAGAGGAACTGGGGTCTAGATAATGCCTTCTGAGAGGAGGCTGCCTTCTGGGCTGAGCAGGCAGTGAGGAGGAGGAGAAGACAGCTTGGGTAGGCTACTTCTATGCGATACAATGCAGTACTGAAGGTTGTGTTGCAATGCAAAAAATAACGTAGTTCCCTATATAGTTGATTCTGTCATGCCACAAGTCAGTAAAGCCAGTGCACAAAACATGCAGCCGTGTGATTCCAGATAGTAATGCAACCTGTCTGCCTGTGCAAGTTCTTTCATGTAATTTTGAAGGGTTAACTTTTCACTAGCTGTTTTCCACCCTGATCACTTAAGCTGCTTTTTTGCAGTCATCTTGCACCTGGCTTAAACTTAGGTATGTGTTCTCAGTCAGAGTAGAGAGAGGGCTGACTGTCTTCACCTGATTTGGATCAGGTTGGAATTTCTGGGCACTCCAGGTAAGCAGAGTTGTTGTTTAAAGCTGGAAGAGCATCCTTCCTCTGAGAAAGAATTAGCCCACTTGAAATGTCGTGCTGGTGTGTATCTGTTCTTGTGTTGCTCTAGAGAGGGGAGGTAGGAGTTGAGAAGGAAAGAGTAACAGGAGAATTATTATGGAGGTAGGGAAGTTTATTAGGTAACAGAATGGTGATGAGGGCATCAGGGCAGCTGTGAGATGGGAGATGCTGCCTCCTGCTCTCCTTTTCTACATCTTGCCTGTTCCTCCTGCTCCCAAGTCTCACTTTTCTGTAGTGGCTTGCCAAAAAGCAGCTTGTATCTTTCAGGTTCTTTTCTGTTGCCTGTCCTTTTTCTTAGGAAAAGGAGATCTCAAGTTTGAGAGGCCTGAGACTGACTGGTTTGCCACAGTGTTTTACTTCTCTACCATCTGTGTTGCTCTCCTTTTCTTCCACTGTGTTTTAAATGTACTGTGTTGTCAGTATCAGCTGGCTTTATTTTCTTCTGAAGCATGCTGTATAAGATACTGTCTTTGCTAGGCTGTTGCTCAGTCCTGCGGTGGGAGTTTGTTCATACCAGGAAGCAAACCTTTTAAATTCATACCTGTAAAAGTAAATATACTAAAGTATTTCTGTAACAGTTAGTGTGCTAGACCTGGCCCCTCAGTTCCCTTCTATGGAAAGAGAGAGAGGAAGTGTTTGGGAGTCACGGTGTGTCTACTCTTAGCATACTGTACTGCTGCCTCTGTGGTTAACTTGTTCCTCACACAGCGTTGTCTAGTTCTTTGCGCTGACACATTCCCCATTCTGCAGAGGAACCAGTGTGTATACGTGTATGTATGTACTACAAGGTTATTTTTTCCTTGGAGTAGTCCCATAGGATCTGCTTCCTATTTCTGCTCCTTTAGGAGGAGGAGAGCCAAGTCTCTCCTAGCAGTGCTGCTTGTAGCCTCTTGCAGCCTCTTTTGACCCATTCCCTGGTGAATGAGGGAGTTGAGCAGAGGCCACAGGTCTGCCCATGAGAAACACAAGGAACATGAGTTGAGATCCATGTTAATTTCCCCCCGGAAACTGCCTCTCTGTAATTACAGTTCCAACATCCTCCAGAAGAAAAGGGCCCCGTCCCCCCTGCAGCCCCCCTGGCACACGCGATGCTCCTTGCAGCAGGGAAGGCAGGCGTGGAGCGGGGCAGGTCAGCTGGGGCCTGAGAACGCTCCCGGTCTCTGTCTTCCTTGCAGAAGGGGGGTGGGGGCTGTCCTTCCCCCCAGCCCCCTCCTTGCCCCTTCCCCAAATCTCCCAAGTAAATACAATTTTATTTTATTATATTGCTGCCGATCTGCTGTTGTTTTTCGTACAAAAAAGGTGGAAGGGGCAAGAAGGAACGAAAGAGTCTGGCGACAGGAAGAGATGAATTGCTGAAGAATGACACTGGCAGGGACTATTGTTCATTTTAACGCTGGAGCAGGAGCAGAGAGAAACGTTCACACGCCATTCTTGGGCATCCTGCTGGGCAGGCTAGGAAAGGGGCATTCCAGCTGGTCATGAGATTTGGCCGGACAGATTGAATTGGGCTGAATAGAGTGCTAGCTGTTTTTATTATTATTATTTTTTCTTATAAAAGCCCACTGATTAATTGCAATGGAACCCGATTAAAGGGAGAGGCTGAAACCCACATAGGCACTACAGACATAAAGCTGTCAGCCTACCAGCATGGGATAACTGGGCCTTAACCCTTTACGAGGCTCACAGGGGAGGGGGATGCTCACCAGAGTCAGCATTGCCAGGTCTGTGTTTACATGTTTGTGTGAGAGAGGGCTTCTGTCATTTGGGGAGAGGGTTGCGTGCACAGCAGGAGCCCTGTAAACAGACTCTATCTGATGAATGACAAGTGGCTGAAGAATGAAAATAAGGTTTGGGGATATTGTGCTCATGGAGAGGTTGTATGGGAATTTGCTCAAATGTTGCTGGTTATATATTAATAACTTTGCAAGTTTAGCAACCCTTGTCCACATCTGTCTCCTCTTCTGGGCTTTCTTGAATACAACAGTAGGAAAAAATTCATGAAGGGACCTGCAAAGTTCCACAGGCGCCTTGTGGATTTTTGCAAACAAACTTAGTAGAAACGCAAATAAACCTGTGGTGGATATGAAGTGAAAAAATGGGTAGGTATATAAAAGAATGTTGTAATCTATGTGAGAACAAAGCTGTAGTTCAGGTGAACATGGGAACTGATGCAGAGATTGAAAGTAGAGAGACAACTTGGACGTACATTATCTGAGCAGTGAAAGGATGGAGTTTCAAGATGCTTCGAGACCTCTTTCCGAGTGAGAACTCTGGTTTCATTTCAAATCAATGGGAAAAAAAAGGTCTAGGTTGTGATACTTCTGGTTCTCTTTGTTTATCACTCAACTGATTTAGTGTCTGGACATGGCTGAATGCTCTCTGCTCATTCTCCATCTTTAATATCATGACTGCAGTTTGCTTCTGCTGTTGAGAGCAGATGAGTTATTCAAACAGACTCTTCAGGCTTTGAAAGGGGTCTCGGTGTTGCAGTGTGAGATTCTGGGGGCGGAGGAAACGCTCTAGCCCCCCAGCAATGTTTAGCTTCAAGCATGGCACAGTAAAAGGTGGCGAGGTAAGATCTCTAATGAGTGCGCTGTTCGGCCGTTTTATCCTTTTCTACAGCAAACCCTGCACGTGTGTGCCCACTGGCTCGGAAATGTTTCCCTAGAGAGGTGAAAAGAGCAGGGATACAGTTGGTAAAGAACAAAGGTTCTTTGTGGCACCTTTAGGAACATGACGGAGGGATCACTTTTTGCTATCTAAAATCTTCCAATTCACCTCTCCAAATGAGAAGGGTTTCTGGGAGCAATAGGAGGTTCCTGAGCAGAAAGTTGCTCATCTTCATTTTTCTTGTCCTGCATCTGTGGTTGCTTCCATCAGAAGTGGTCAGTGCAGGTTGCTCACTCATTGGCTTGGCTCCACAGGAAGCAACTGGGGGAGTCTTCATGCTCTGCTCCTTCCTGTTGGGAGAAGGAAAAATATCAAAACAGGTGGAAATATCTTTATCCTCTCTTTGCACAGACGTTTCTATTAGATGGAGTGTTCGAGTATTCAAGGTAAGAAGGGCATTATGCGAAGTCCATACAATCCATCAGTGAAAATGGAGAACGGTATGAATGGACAGTTAGGATCTTGCTCTGTCTTCACTGCATCTCCTGTTCTTGAAAAGAGAGAGAGCTGCTAGAGCTGTTCCTGCAGGCAGCTGCATACCACTCCCTGTGAGAACATGGGCTCTGTGGAGATCCCAAGCGGGGAGACTGGAAGTAACCATCTGCTCTTGGTTGACCAAGGACAGGAGTTAAGTTTCACAGTAACTCAGCCTTGACATAGCCAAGGAGCTAGGAAAAACAGAATTTCCTCGTTCTTATTCTGTATTTTGAATGTGGAGAAAGGAAGGTGGATGAGAACTACTGTAGTTAAAAAAAAAAAAAAAAAAAAAAAAAAAAGAGAAAGTGAGACCTAAAGAGTCTGCTGTTCACACAGCCTAGTGGGAGGTTGGACAGGGGAGTCACTTCTGCACAAAAATATTCTTACTTGATGGTGTCTTCCTGTATCTTGCTTCTTTTTTCTGTTTCTTCTGTTTGTTTGCGCCTCCCCCTCCTTCCTCCCTGCCACCTACTAGTCCTGCTGTAGTCCTTTCCTGCAGCTCTGTTAACGTTTAACA
Organism: Oxyura jamaicensis; assembly: GCF_011077185.1. NCBI lineage: Eukaryota > Metazoa > Chordata > Aves > Anseriformes > Anatidae > Oxyura > Oxyura jamaicensis. Next base: position 30,366,696 of record NC_048897.1, read on the forward strand.
AATTTCCCTTCAGTTCCTATGTTTCTTTTGGCTGTAGCTCAAGGCAAACTCCCCAGATCCAAAACTAATTTAGGGCTCTGAGCAACAGTAGCATTTAAATGTTGGCTTTATGCCATCAGGCGGGCAGCCTCTTCACTGAGAAGAAATCTAATTCCAGTGTTTATTAGATCAACAGTGGCCTCAGGGCTGGACTTCCTTTAATGTTGGCCTTTTAATAATCGTAAGGCTAATACAGGAACTTGGGACCCCCAGGAGGGTCTCAGGAGCCTGGCTCTGACCTTTTTTTTGGGAAGCAGGACTTGGATCTTGCTTAATTTGGGTCAGGGAGCATAGGGGATCAGGCTGGTGAAGTGGAGCAGGAGGTGTTATTTTGACTTCCCAAGCAGTGTGTGTAAATCCTTCCCCATTTGTGCAATGGTGACTTTGATTTCCTGTGAGTTTGTTTTAATGAGCTCTCTGGGGTAAGGACCTAGGTAGGGCAGGGTAACTTGTGCCCTGATTAAGAAGTGGACTGGGACTGGGTAAGATCTGCGTTAATTTCTGCATTTGGCCACAGGCTCTTGGGGAAGTCACTTAGGACTCAGGTTTCCAAGCACGAAGAGTGCCTGCGGTGGGAGGTAGGAGTACTCGGTAATACCGAGAGTCAGGTCTAAATCTTCTGGGCCAGATGTGTAATGATAGGTAAATGTCTAATTTTCTGCTGTTTTTAAATGACTTGGGCACTCAAGTGCTCACAGATCTGTGCTGCTGGGCTTCCCCTCTCTGTTTTTGAGTTGAAGATAATACTTCCCAGCTTCAAGGGGTGCTGAAATCATTCATTAATGGAGAAAGGCTCTCCGACACTACAGTAGTGGAGAAAGATGTGCTTCCTTAGTTAGGCCACGTTGCTTTTTCTGCATCTTCCTCTGCCTGCCTCAGTGCTGTTGCTATTATTTCATGGAAGGTGGAGGTGAAACCCAACGTCAACAATATGAAATTGGCTGTAAGGGATCCTCTGGTCTTTTTTCCCCTATTGTGGTTAATTTTTCCGCCATGGGAATATGAACGAACTGCGGAGCTCGTGGCTTTCTGCAGGCAGCACCTGAGCCCCACAGCTGAAGCAGAGGAAGAGCTTTGCGACCACTTTGTAAGTCATGCAAAGGAGCCTCAAGGCCAGGCGCTGTGGGAGGCGCAGGACGGTGCTTCGTGAGCTGCCTAGAAAGCGAGCGAATGCGGGTGGGCTGAATGGGGCCGACGTACAGCATAGCTGCCCTGCAGTAACCCCACTCCAAAGTTCTTGCTTTTCCTCTTGGCAAATCTGTTGGAAAGAACTTGTCCCATCTGAGCCCATAAAACATACTTGTGTTAAACTTGTGCCTTTGAGTGCAAGAGTGCACGTGTGTGTGTGTGTGTGTACTCAAAAAACGTTACTTTTTTTTTCTTTTCTTTCCCTTTACTTTTAAGTGAATCCAGTTCTCTGGTAGGCAGTACGGTTGCTGTGATGTCTTTGTGGTCGTGTGGTACCTCTCTTTGCCAGGCCCAACCCTGTTCTTCCAGCTCAGTCTGGCCAGCTAATAATTGCCCCTTCACTGCTCATCCTCTGAGGGCAACATAATATCATGTGTGGGATTTTTTTATATATTTTTATTTTGTTTTATTTTTTATTTTTTGAAAAAGCAGTACAGAACATCTCTCTTTTTCCCAAGATAGCTCCGTTTATCTTGTGGTTTGTGCTTTTGAAGTCCTCCTGCCTGTGGGATTGCAAAAATGAGCTTGTGCCTCCTTACTGCCACAAAACCACCCTGTGTATCCTACCCCTTCCCTGGAGAACTCCTCTGCTAAGCTGAGCTATTGTGGTTGGCTTCCCAGTTTCTTGTGCGGCAGAGAGCTGGAAAGCTCCGGAGCTCAGATGCTGCACCACTAACATGATGGCCTCTTTAAAGGAGACCAAAATAAACTTCTTAAAATGACCCTGTAGGAGAACAGTCTCTGTCTCGTCCAGGAACCTGGCCTTTCCTGGATTATGCCATCACGATGAGAAGAAGCTGACTGCAGCCTGCAAAAGCCAAAATGGGCTTTGGGGGTGGTGATGGTGGGGGGAACTCTTGTCATCTCCTCACCCTATGTGCCTGGACAACTGCAGAATATTAGGCTCCTTGAAAAGGAGGACATTATAACGCTTACATTTTATTTCCTGAGAAGAGATGTGTGAACGTCCATGTTGATGTATCCTGATCAGGACAGGAGGACTTGGCTTTTGTCCTGAATAGGTTAAACAAACAAAGGAACGTCCTGGCTTCTAGTTCTGGAGAAAAGCAGGGCATATGCTCTGAAGGACAGAACATCCTTACAGCCAGTTCAGTGCCTGGAGAATCATACAGATGAAAGAGGCTGGCTGATAATTTCCTGTGGAACAAACTTATTTAGTGTACTTTAGAGAGCCGGTGCAGGAGGAAACCGTGAAGGCCAGTTTAGCAATGGCATCTGAATGTATTGTGAGCAAGGTTTTGGATGCTTTGTAAATCGAGAGCACTGGTTTGGACAAGCACTGATGCACTAATTGATGAAGATTATACATTGTGCAGAAGAGAAAGCTAAAAGCTCAAGAAGCTGCTCAAGAAGCTTCTGAATCTGAAGAGAAAGGAGTCAATTTCTTAGAGGATCTGTGGCAAGGAGGCAGCTATGTATAATCTTTTGTGCTCTGAACTTTCCTAAGTATGTTTACCAGACTTTTAATCCTTAGAACTCAGATCCAAAAGTGTCACTTTCAGCTTTTTTGGCTCTGTGAAACCTCCGAGTGCTACTTTTCAAGCAAGGATGGCAGCAGTGCTTTTCTACTCTTAGCTGTCCTCTTTTGACCACTCTGTTTTCTTAGCCCCTTTCCCCCCACATCCATGAGACAGCTCAGCTTCTTGGGAATCTGCAGTTAAACAGGTGCAGTTTATAGATGGTAGATTAAGGCAAATCAGCATTAATTTCAGTCTCCCTTAATGGTGTGAGCTGTAACTGGTTCTTCAGTGGCATCTGCAGAAGTGGGAGGCCGTTGGTCCTTCCTTTTCAAGAGTATATGCAGACAGGAAGATATGTAGCTGTCCTCCTACAAAATGAAAAACTCTTTTGCTTCTTTTTTTTTTTTTTTTTTTAAGCTCAAATCAGGTTGAATTAGATCATGCACAGTGAGATGACAGCTCTGTCTCAGCTGCTAAGCAAGGGTTTTAGGAAATCCCCAAGATGCTGAGAGCTTGGAAGAGGACATGACAGGAACGGGAGCAGAATGACAGGAACGGGAGCAGAAACAGAGTGAATGTTGGAACTGTACTGAAAGTTTGTTTGCCCTGAAAGTTAATATTTGGGTTACTTAAACTAAGGGAAGTAAAGTAGAAGAGGGAGGAATGCGTGGATACAAATTCAAGTTGTTTTTTTCTTATATTACTGTTACAAGTGACAGATGCTGAGCTGTTTTTCATTAGGTGTTGTAGTCTGCTTGCTTTCATTTCCATTCAGGGAAGGGGAAGGATTGGAAAGCTTCAGGATTTGTGAAATAACTCTGAACTTCTGATTCTTCCAAGTCACTTCGAGGACGTGACAGAGTATATGTTTGCTGTGACTGTAGAAAAACCCAGGTGCTCCTGCAGCTGAGGTAATGTAAAGCTCACTGTAGGATAATTGCTTCTAGTATTTACTTGACTACTTTAGCAGGTGGGTTCTGTGCCTTTGTGACGTGACTGCTACCCAAACCCTAGTCAACTCTTTCAAAGCTAACTTCAGTAGATCTGCAGAATGCCTTAGGGACACTAGCAATTGAAGCAAACTGTTTGCAAAACAGTGTCTGTAGCAGTAAGAGCAGCCAGGGGGTTATTTCCAGGGTCTTGCAGAGAACCTGTTTTCCAAAACTTCCTTCTGAAGGCTGTAAGTGGCAGCATTTGGTTAAAGTGGTGAGTTGCTGCTTCAGGTACAGTGTGTTTGATATACGGGATGTGCAGGATGTAACCTTGAAAGTCAAGAAGCGGTGTTGTTGAGGTTAGAAGATGGAGAAGTTGTGTCTTTCGTAACATTTGGTGGACCCATCTTACCCAGACTATGCCTCTGAGGAAACTTCTTTGTCTTGGCCAATTAAAGCTTTGGGGAGTAAACCTATCATTAGGGTCATGAGTGCTGCACAGCGTAGGCCACATTTCAATAACTTGAGGGGTGGTGTTTGTCCTGCTTCCTTCTGTTAAGAATTGTGTGCTTCCCTGTGGCAAGCACAGCAGTTTTGTGTGTTTATCCTTAGCTTTTTATTGTAAGCTTGCTTTTAGGAGGATATACCATAAGAAGACCATCTAGAAATGCCCTCGTAATAGATGGAAAACTTTCTACCAGAGATGTGAGCCAGTATAACTCCAAAGCTCAGTTTGTTATCTGCAGAAAAGAAAGATGAACTTTTCAACTGGTTTGTAGACAGAGGGATTTCTCTAAAGGAAAGCTTACGAAACCAAAATAGTGATGCTTTCCGTCCTGTAGCTGGGGAAACAAACTCCAGTGCTTCACTAGCCCTAATCAATGTCTATAGTTCATCTCCATAAACTTTGATACAAGAGTAGAAGAAGGATTTCTGACTGCTCACTCAGCTTCATACTCAAGCTTCATACTCAAGAACTAAGATGCTAGTGGAAGTAGAGTAGTTGAAATGCATCGGATGTGCCTTCTTCCTATGGGTTGTCTGCTTCTTAAAACAGCAGATTGCTGCCCTAGCTGGCATTTAACAGTTGTCTGGTATCTTGAAGGTCTCCTGGTAACATTTCTGTTGTTTTGCCATTATTTTGTAACTTTTAGTGTCTACTGTGCTGGATGATTCATGACAAAAGAGTAGTAAATTGTTCACAGCCATTACGGGACAGGAAAGGATAGAGGTTATGTGTGTGTGGTTTTAAAAAAACAAAGTGAAAGAAATGGAAAGTTATTTGTCTCATCTTGCTGAGGTGACTAATTCTTGCAAAGCATGAAGTAGGTTTAAGGTAGTATTTTAAAGTGTTTGTCTAGTGTTTACGTTTTGAAAGGGTTTGAATTTTGTAGTTCCTGCCTTGCAGGCCATGGTGTTCCAGCTAAAAATTGCTGCGTTGTTCTAGAGCAGATGATTATATTTCTGCTGTCTTATGCAGCAGCAACCTTTTAGTATGCTGTCCATTTCTGAGTGACTTCTGTCTAATGTGCTTGAGTGAAATGGTCCTGCACGACAAGTAATTTCGTGCTGTGGCTGAGCGCTTCAGACCTGTCCCTTGGATTCTTCATTGCAGTTCTCTGTGGACACACAGTTGCACAGGAGCCTGCAGCTGTGCAAGGAAATGCCACTCCAGGCTAAAATAAGCAAAACGTGTCTTCTGATGGTGTCTTTCAAATATCACTCTACACTTCGTGACATAAGGTGGATGAAATGCTCTATGTTTAAGAGGGCAAATCTACAGACAATGAAATGTCAAGGCTGAAGGGAGGCTTTTAATAATGACAGGAAGGAAACTTCACAAGGTGGGAAGCATAATGTTGTTCCTTGGAGTCCAAAGTTATGTGCAAGACAAATGAAATTGTCCACAGTGAAAACAACAAATTAGTTGGATAAAAGGATTTGGGAGGCTGAACCTCTTCCTGTAAGGGCCTTGGAGGTGAGAAGCAGAATGTCAGAGACTGTATACTGGAGCTCACGACCTTCTGTAGTCTTCGTTTTACCAAGAATCTGTGAAGGTGAGAATGGATGTTACAGTGTGTAATGTTTCAGAACACCTTGTAGAGGTAATGGGAAAACAGACACATTGAATTGTGACCTTCTGGAGTGCTGAAAGCCCTTTCTAGAAGATGTCTGTGTTGATTTTCATTGGACCTTGACACCTGAAGTGGGCTGATACAAGGCTGACAGTGTGCCTGGTTCCTTGGGTGAGCACACCACTTGGCAGGCCTCTGGAGCCACAGAACAAAACGTGTGTTTTTGTATCCTCTACCAGATGTCGTAAGAGGGTAGTGCGCTGTAACACACTTACTATATATTTCGTTGCTGCAGTTAGAATATCTTGCTTATTTTCCCTATATTAACCTGGCTGGGATGTGTGGAACTGAGTGCTTTAACCTAGTTCTGCACACAGAGGAAATTTCTTCCTCCATGGTGTGACACTTCTGCGTGTTTAGCCTAAAAATACTTTTTTGGCTGCCATATTGCGTCATGACATAAATCCATGGGTAGCTTGTCTTTTATTATTGCTCCTTGATTTCTGCAGGCATTGCTGCATCCCAGATTTTTCTTTTCAGTTTCTATTTTTTTTTTTCAGTCGAGTATCTGTTTCAAATTACTTTCCACCAGATGCATTAGCTGCCTTTTTTTTTTTTTTCCTTAATTTTTTTGAAAGGTTGAATCTTAATTTCCTGCTCATAATTCTAATCTTCTAAGGTCTCATCTGTATTATTTCTCTGTCCTCTGTGGTATTTGTAGAGGAGTGTTTCCTATTTTGGTATCACTTGCAAGCTGCTTTAGCATGATTCTTATTCTCTCTTCCATATCGTTAATGAAGTTATTTAATGGGTCTGGATCAAATGCTGATCCCTATGGTATCTACTAGCCATCTCCACCCCCTGCAGCTTGACTTGCTGCCATTTCTCATTATCTTTTGTTTATGGTCCTTCAGCTGATTTTTTGGTCTGTGTGTGCTTGTAGCCAAGCCAATTTGAATTAGTTTTTGTGAGGAGGATTTCATGGCAATAATACTGTCCTTTCTGCTCAGTCTCTGGATGTTTAGGAGAACACAGCAAGCTTTAACACGCTGTGGCAATAGGATCCCTATTTCTAGAGGGGGAGAAGTAATTTGTAGAATGTTGTACAAGATAGAAATAGATGTAGGACAAGTGTCTAGAGACCTTGGTTCTAGTCATGTTGTTTATTACGAGGTGTTCGTTTATGAGTTAAAGGTCTTGGGAGAACAAGCTGTAGCCATTGCTCCTTGATCCTTGAGTCTTTTTATGTTCAGCTCTTTCTTCAGTATTTTCCTGTCGATAGCTGTTTCTATTAATGCTTTCCTATCCCAGTGCAGGATGAGGTTTTCAGTGGGGTTGGTAATCTTTACTTCTGTGGAATCAGAATTGGGCCCCAGGGAGTCAAACATGTTTTTAAAGGCCTCTTATCTCCTGACCCATGTAGTATTTCTGAAATATGGCTCTGTTCCTGTCTCCCTCTGCCTAACACATACACCCATAGCACCAAACACTAACTAATTTTGCACTTTTAATGCTTTCCTTATTTTCTTTAAATGCTAATTAGCAGACATCCCCTGGAGTTGCTCTTCCTTGTGCTTGTTATTCCCTGTTGTCACATCCACTGTAACATTTTTCAGGTCTACCCGGCATAGGTGTGCAATTGAATGAGAACTGAAGGGTGGTTGTAGTTAATAATATGCCTCTCCACAGAACTTTATTCAGCCATGTATCTGTTTGAGAACCACTGCTTCAGGCTGAGGTATCCCTTCTTTTCCCTCTGAGCCTGGAAAACTTTCATCCTCACTTGGAAACTGTTAAAGTATGCACAGTACCCCGTTACAATAAAATAAAAATCTCTTCATCAAAAGAAGCTGTAACATCTCTGACATTCTCCACCCCATGTTTTTGTTTGTTTGTTTTTTAACAAAACCTTGCCACTATAAGATTTTTTTCTCAAACAAAAAATAAAATAAAATAGTTTTGTTTAAAGCTTTGGAATCTTTTGGGTTGCTCATCCCAGTGACACGTGAGGTTAATTTTACTCTAGGCAGGCATCGGATACTTGGGCACTCTGTGGATACCTAGTGAGAGCTGCTTCAGGTACTTCCACAGTGGGAGTAATAAAAGAAAAAACCCTGTTGGCTTTTATCAGTGTGAGGTTACCCCTTTTGACATCAGGCTGTGCTGTAATGTTGCTTTTGCTGTGTCTGCCAGCAGAGCTCTGGGCTTAAACAATGGTCAGCAAATCCCTCTTCTAAAGGTGGATTAACTGTACTTTCCTTCAGTGGAAACTGCTATTTGGGTAAGAGAGAGGAATCCAAAATTTTCATTTTCCTTCAAGATAGGCAAGAAAAGAAAGCTGAGCTACTTTCAGAAACAGCAAAGTGCTGGACGACGAAAATGTATCAGCTGAACTAGGTACAAGGCTGTCTGATATGTCCAAGGTCTTTCCCCATCAAGGAATACATGTGATGGGAGTACAAGAGCAAGCTTGGCCTGGAAGTGGAGGAAGAGAAATGGTATCCAACTAAGGCCTTACAACAGCAGGTAAACAAGGTGCTAGAGGCTATTAAAAGCTGTGCTACAGAATTCACTGATTTTAACCTCAAATAAACAATTAGATGCTCATGGGTTCCTAAAACAGAATTTAGAAATGAAGTGCACTTACCAAAGCCAGGGCAAAATATTCTGATGCTTAGGGTTTTGTTTGTTTGTTTGTTTGTTTTTGTTTCCCCCCCTCCAGAAATGCTTTTTGCTATATTCTTCCATACTTCTGGGGGAGAATAGAGAATACTCACAGCCTTGTGCCTGTCACTGGTAGGATTTCTTTTTTGCTCTCATTTTCCATTTAATTCCATTGTTCATACTCGAGTTCTGTTATCCAGCCCTAGATTTTTCCTGTGTGTCACTGCCAAATATTTGTGCTGTAGTCTCACAACTTTTCAATATCCAGTTATATCTTCTATCTTCTGCCAGGGACTTAGATGGTAGGATTAAAATTATAAAAGCTGGCATTGTCATCTTTTTGTTTTGGTTGCATCTCCTGTGGTAGTGAGATGGCTCAGAAATCTCTCTGCCTTCCCCTAGAGATCTTCTGGAGGCGATGAAATGCAGAGTCTGTCCCTGGAAGGGAAGGAACCCAGGGCTGTGTGGCTCGGTCCTGGACCAAAACAATGAATGTTCTTTTCAAAGGCCTCTGTTTCTGAACTGAACAGTCTGCAACCGTAGGTTGTGCCAAATATTTAGTAGTTTTTTTTAGGGTTTTCTAAACGTGCTGGTGTTGTTTTTACCTTGCAGTGTAGAAGAAATAAATAGATACTTAGCCATGATTAGCTGTGCTACTGTGTTATGTGTACATGCGGAATTACAGGATGGCACAAGCAAACTGATGGCTGTGAATCTAATAATGCTACTTTAAAAAACAGCAGTAAGAATTTCTGTGTTAGGATGAAGGGGGTAAGATGCGACTAATAGGGTGGCATGGAGAGGAAGAGTCTCTTGCATAGTCATTTCTTGGTACCTGGAAAGAAAGAACATGTGGAAAGGCAGCAGGGTATTGCCTGTAGATGCCAGGATCTTTGGCAGTAGTTTGTGCAGTATTCTTGGCCCTCATCCATTTGAGGTAACTTCATAATATGTGAGAAAATCCTACTATTTGCTAGAATGCTGCCAGGCCCTGACAGAAGTGATGGACCCCGAAGAGGAAGAACATGTTTAAACAACAGCCTGTGGAAGGTGGAATCCCTACAAACTAGGGGTAAGAGCTGCCATCTGCCACTATTTTCACTGCAAATAGGAGAAGCTTTTCTCCTCCTGGCATGCCATCAGGATTTAAAAGAAAAAGTGTTTTCAGTCTCCCCTAAAAACTTGGTGTTGCTAACAACAAGGGGTGCAGAGTTCAGTTTGATAATTATTCTGTCTGCTGAAGTTTCCTTTGTAGGTTCAGGGACTCTGTTGCAAATACAGGGCTGTTATGTAATAGCTCTGAGCGTTGCAAGTGACCTCATCAGCAAAACGAACCTTTGTAGGACTGGCCAAGACAGGCCAGGAGAGCTGAGTGATGTTAGCTCAGAACCTGGCAGTGTCTCTGCATAGCTTCTATATATTGTTTTACATATATTTCATTGTTAAAATATGTCATTTTTTGCCTCTTGCATAAGCAAAATGATTTTGGCGTGCAGAGGGTTGTTAAAATGTCCAGGCCTCCAGCGTGATGAAAAGTTTTAGGAAAATTGCTTGTCACGGCTAAGCCCCAGAGGCACCCCTTGTTCTTGCTCTGGAATAATGTGCAGAAGTGTAAGAAGATATTTCTGCTTTGATTGCTGGTCCAGTTGCCTGAAGGGCAGGCGCTGACTTCCGTTGTGTTCCTGCACCCCTGACAGACTGGCCTTGAAACGTGACACTGGAGGTTTATGATCCACCCTAATGCGTGTTTGGTTAGTCTTCCATCTCACGTTCCCCATCTTTAGTAAGAGCTCAACGTTAAAGAGTAAGTCTTGTGTGGAGGCTTCTCACACCCAATGCCCTTCTTCCGCTTGTCTCTGAGGTGATGGAAGAAAACGCGCTTCTCGTCTTTCTTCTTCCTGGCCCTCTCAGGTTACAGAGGGTGCTGTCACTGGGGCTCCGAGCACTGGGAACTAATCATGGGACACCAAGGGTGAAATACTGTCCACATGGAAATAATGGAGAAAATTCCTGTTATCTGCAGCTTGTCCCAGGCTTCGTTCAGCCTCTTCTTTGTATCGGATGAATGCTAGTCATCTGGGATTGGTTTTTCCGATCCTATTTACAGGTTGGAATAAGTTACTGCGCTAAAAATGGTCATCTTTCAAGGTGAGCAATATTTGTGCTCTCTGAACAGTAACATCCAAGTGTAAGATTAGGGTAAATCTTGATTTATAAAACATGTCATAAAGACTAGGAGGTTAGGTAACTTCAAGATCATAAATTGCAAAGCATTAGGCTCAGGAAGGTCATAACATCCTGTGCTTCACTAGTCTAAATTTATATAGTAGTACCATACAAACAGGCTCGTGCGTATAAAGGAGCGTAGGATTATAACATACCCTTGGATTATAACGTACCCTTCAACTCCCAACAGTTTCTGAAGCCTGATAAAAACACAAGCCAGAGGTGGCTGAACGTAGCAACTTTAATGAGGTGGGAGGAACAGGTTAAAATGTGTATATTTATATAACCTGATACTGGTTGCAGTAACTTTGGAAGATAAGTGTGTTGAACAATTCAGCTGGTTAAGCTGTAGTATGCAGGTTTCCCAGCAGTTTGAGACTGCTGCACTAATTATTTCTGTGCAATTGCAGAGGTGTTCCGCCGTGCTGCTATCCAGCAGCTAAAATAACTCTCACTTTTTTTCCCCAACTTCCCTCACTTGTGTTTACCTAGAAATAAATTATTGAATATTTTCCTCAAGTTTAAGAGCTGTTTGTCTCAATGTTTGATCCTTTCCTGTTGCTGAAGCTACCCTAGGTCATGACATGGTGGGGTCTTGGCAATATAGAGCAAGTTTCTGGTACTTTCATGTTTTCTTTTTCTTTTTTTTTTTTTTTTTTTTAAGGGTAATGAGGATGATCATCATCATCTTGGTGTCATCAATAGGAAGGGATATTGGAGCTGAAAGTAGTTAGAGGGAGTTCTTCGGGTTACTGTTGAGCAAAACAGCAGAAAAATTGCTTTAAAAGAACTAATTTAAACAGCAGCTACCTTAGTTACAATATGCAGCTGGTTCTGCCTTTGAGTCGTGGTAGGCTCCGGCAGGAGAAGTTTTGTCCTGAATTTCCTGTGCTGTCAGTTTGAAGAACTTCTGCTTGACCTTTGGGGAGGCTTGTGGTTCTTTTGAATTTCATTGTGACTATTTGTAATAGTCAAATGTATTGTGTTGATGATGTGTTACTTTTCCTTAAAGATGTCTGTGCTGAGTTTTTGCCTTCTGACTGACATCAGGGTTAAACTTGGCTTTTGAATTCCGCATCACTCACTCGCTGTCGTTTTGAGCCAGGCTTTGCTCTGACCACACCTGGTAAGCTCACTGAGCATCTGTGACCACTCTGTCCCCTTCCATTTCTGTGTCCTTTCTGTTCCTTGTTCACCTTATACTCTTCCTCCTTTTGTCTCTTTTTACACCACATATTCACTGCTTTCCCTAGCATCTACAGTAATGCCTTAGATGTGCTTTTTGTGCTAAGCCTTTTAAAGATAATATGTAACAGAGATGGGAAATAATAAAAAGCTTACTGCACCCATGGCAGCCGATTTCATTGGCCCAATTCAGTAGCTCATGGATGTGCTCGGGAAGCAGTTTGTAGCAAGCCCTTGCAACAGGCAGTATAGCAGTGGGGACAAGCAGCAGGAGCTGGCACTAAGCTCAGCCAGTTTTGTTGCAGAAGAAATTTATTATGGTATTATTCCTCTAGGAAGAAGTGCATCCCCTCAAAACTTAAATCCTAGCTTAACTTGTCTAAGTGGATGTCTTCGCTGGAGGGAGTTCTGCTGTTGAGAAAGCTTGCAGAGCAGTTGCATAAAATTTTGCAGATATTGCTTTTAACAATTAGGATAGGAAATAAATTAAGAGGCTTTTTTTTTTGTCTGTGTAGGATTTTGTGGTTTGTTTGCTACAGTTTATGGTTTATCTTGGATATACTAACAGTAACAACTGAGATCAATAAGTCTGCAAGTAAATAGGTTGGGGAGGCATACTTGGGGATACCACTTGTGGCAGGTATCCCTCTGTACTTCTTTCCTTATGATTTATTTCTAATGCTTAGAGTTTTAAATTTGTTTGAACTGCAGCAAAAAGGAACCACCAAAAAAAACATCTAGTCACAGATTAGCCTGAGGTGGTTGTTGATTGATAGAATAATCATTTATTTAACAGTGATATTGACTATATTGATTGTCTAGATAACTTCAGACAGAAGATCAGGTATGACTTCTTCCCCTTTGAGAGGTGGGCTGTAGCCTGTTCTCTCAAGGCAGAGACTTATTCACAGAATGTGTGGGATAACATCTTAAACAGTTGTATTTGCAAATGGGAGAGTCAGAGCTGAGCAGAGCATTGTTCTGTAGCTGGGAAAGTGGAGAACAGGATTGGGAACTCCTTAAGCTAACATTAAGGCTGAAAAAAAAAGTTCTTATCGGATTATAGCTTGACATTTAGACTGCATTTTCTTTTGGTCAGTTTGTAGAGCTGAAAATCCTCTTCTCTTGCTTTCATGAGTGTCAGTTATGCACACGGCAATGTCACAGGTTAATCTCTGTCACAGGTTAATTAATAAATAAGAAAGGATGTCTTTTTTTATTTTACTGAAATCTCTAAAGCTGTGACATGTAAAAGGTTGGCATCTAGAAAGTTCAGAGTCTGGAGAAGATCCCTGATAGCCCTCTGAAGTCGAGTCTTTGATATTCCTTCTGTTGTGTTGTCAGAACTAAGTGCTAAGTGGAGCAGCATCAGTGCTGTGCTGTAGAAGACTGAGTTTGTAAAATATTTTTTTTTAAAGGGTGTTCTGATGCCTGGGATTCCTTGAATTTGATTGTGACTGGTGCTGAGTTATTTTCCAGCTAACTGATTCCTAAATCTCTTTTTGGCAGGTTGCTATTTGGTGTTGTCTTCAAATAGCTCAATTCCTGGAAACTGTGGATAGTGCTCGATCTCCTATTTCAACAGTGCGAGAGGGATGAATGTTTTTCTTTGTAGGAGAGTGTATGTTCGTGCACACAGTGTGTACGTGGAGAACAATTGTAATGTCAGTTTGTATTTAACATGTGTACCATAAAATACAGGCATGTCTTCAAAACATCTTTTTCCTTTTGTTCCTTTGCAGGTGTATCGAGTAGCACCGAATGCTCCTGTGGACGTAATCACTTTACGTGTGCTGTCAGCGCTTTCGGTGAATGCACATGCATTCCTGCTCAGTGGCAGTGTGATGGAGACAATGACTGTGGGGACCACAGTGATGAAGACGGCTGCAGTAAGAATACCATTTGTAACTTGTGTTTGTGAGAGCTGAATGTTTTAACTGTGACAGGTAACTTGAAACAAACTGTGTAAGAAAGCAAGATACTCAGCAGTGAGAGAGCTGCACCCATGGAAAGCATGGGCAGAGACAGTTTCTTCCTTTTGAGTGAGATGTTTCAGTTCTGAGATAAAATCTTAGTGTTGTTCTTTTTTTGTGTACGTGTTCTGATGCAAACTGCACAACACACTGACATTTTTAGAATCAGTTCACTAGGTTTTTCCTCAGCCATTGTCTTTTTGACACATCCCAGCCTGACCGACTTTCCTATAAATATTTTCAGCTTGGATTGATGTCCTCAGGCTGACTGGTTCCTGTAGGTGTTTTCCTGCACTTCTTGAGTCCTGCCTCTGCTTACCTGGTTATGACGGGAACTGTTTTTCTTGCAAATCTGAAGCCCTGCTGTGACGGGAGCCAATTATTCCGTGACATGTTTGCTTCCTGCTCCAGATCATGTTTACAAGCCATAGTCCTGTAGTAATAATAGTAATAAGCAACCTACCAGCTGTCATGCCAGCTTCATAGACTTTCTCTCTTCGGTGTCAGCTCTCTGGCTTGCTGACAGTGGCTGGCTTGGAAGCCTTCGCTACACATGCCCAGAGTAGCTCAGCTGCCTTCCTGCCTAGTGCCAACAGAGACTACTTTGGACAGTCCCTAACGAAAGCTGCGTGCGGGAAGAGGAATGGTTTTCATTCTGCCCTTCTACATGTACTTTGAAGTCCAGTGTGGTGTGAATGAGTCTTACTTCCTGTGGCAAGGGTGAAAGGACAACTGAGTAAACTTGGCCTGAGGATTGATAAATAGTTCTGTTTCTCATAAGATACGCCAAATCCTGTCCTAACCATCCCCCAACAGAGCCGCTTTAGTCTGAATTTAGCATCTGCATTGTGACTCCTCAGCTTGTAAATGTGTAGCTCCTTGGGACGCAGACGTGCTTGCCTAGCTGCATGTGCTGTTGTACAATGCTTGAAAAAATAATTTACTTCTTTTACCTTAAAGCTTACTGAAAGTAGCCTTCTGTTTCCATCTCATTTGGGAACTTCAGGTAATTCCTGTTGAGCTACGAGGCATTCAAGTACAGTAGATGTTTCTTTGTTGCCAGTAACAGTATAGCTACTACACCTGCCAGTCCCACACAAATGTATTTTGTGATGACGTGAGGATAAAAATATCCCAGGCCTTTTACTGAAACTGGTGGAAACTTTTTTTAAAAGAATAGTCTTCCCTCTGTCTTCTCCATAATCACCAGTCTGGAGCTCAGATGCAAGAGCTCAGGTGAAGCTTTGCTTCTAAACTTCTGGTTTGGCTAAACTCAGTTTATGGTTTCTGTTGAAAAGACACCACTTCCATATCTGGTATTTCTTGTGAGTAAAGTTTACTCCATGCTTCATTATTTTATTGGGCTTGGTAAAAGTGCTTTTCCTTTAAAGACATCAAAGGGCATCACAATTAATGCAGTGCCCCTCAGGCATAGCCCTTTTGATTGAAGGATGGTGGAAGATTGGGTGTTGATACCCTTTTTTCTTCTCTTGCCTTTTGTATTTTTGACCAGCAAAGTGCTTAAATGCAGTTTGACAGCGCTGTTGAAAATGCTTTCTGTTATTCTGGAACTAGTCTTTCCAAAAAATGGTTGGTGGAATGTAGTGTCTCCTTTTTTTTCCCCGAGAGCAGGCTAATGGATGCTTTTCTTGTTTCTGGACCTACGGTCCACTTGATGCAGAGCTCAGCAACCCAATCTGTGTGCGTGCACTTACGTGTGCATACAGATATGTAGCTATGTGAGTACAGCTGGGGGGCAGGCTACTCGTAGTATGAACTTCTTGTAATTAGTATTTAAACTAACTCCTCGTTCTTCATATGACTGAGAGTTTGTCTAATCAAACAGTATTGTTCAGCCTGCTGTGATCCAGATCTGGGCACCGGTCACTCACTGTCCTTGGGCACAAAGCAACCTGGGCACTGCAGGCAACAGGGATAAAGTGTTCAAAGGCCAGCGGGACGTGATTGAGGCTGCGTTTCACCTTATAAACTTCCCTTTCCCCCTGCTCTTCCCCCCTCCCCTTCGGCTTGGCCATAAAAGAGCACCCTGTGTAATAGGAGTTGGGAGAGGGGGAGGAATAGCAGGCCTATGGTAGACCTAGCTTTGCTGAAACTTTGGATGATGTCCAGTGTGACCGTGCAGAGGGATGAGCTCAGGGAAATGGCTGGAAGTTCAAAGGCCTTTTTGTGTTGCTCACTGCAAGTTGACAGATGTGCTCTCTTAGGCTGTCGCTGGCCCTCTTAGCTCTTCCCACACGCTCCCTTTCCTTGTGCTTGTTCCCTCTGCCTGGGGAAGCAGGTTAGTTCCTATCTTTGTGGGTGTTTGTCTGTCTTCAGCTCCATCCCAGGGCTTGCCTTTGCTTATTTCTTTCAAGAAAAATACTGCTGCTTTGCACGGATGTGGAGAGAATTGAATAGGGAAGGGGCGGATTGAGGTTTAATTGCGTTTACCGTTGCAGTACCTAATCCTGCTCTGAGTAGTGGTAAAACCATTTTAGTGCCATCTAACATTTTCTCATCGGTGGAAGCAGTGCCTATGAAGGCCTTGCAGCTATTTTAGGAAGTAATAAATGTCCTTAATTTTACCACCGCTAGAAGTGGGGCTGAAGTGCTAGAGCTGTCCCACAGTCATGCAATAATTGCTATCAAAGCTGGGGAGAAAAAATAGGTGTGCTTTTTCCAGGCTTCTGGCTGCTAATCCAGCTTGATAATCCAGTCTTTCTCCCTCTCTGGCAATGGGAGGAATCCTTGATGTTTCACGTGTGTAGCCATGTATTCTTCTAATTGAGGGAGGAAGAAGATGGAAGCGTGGCTTTTAGAGTTAGTTAAAGCAGTAAAATCGCTTAACAAATTATATAGCTATTCCGTGATAGCAGAAGAAAGTATAGTGGAGGTTGCTTGAATGTCCTGCACTGTGTTTTCCTAAGCGTGACACCGTAACTTGTAAATTTCCTCTTAACTTTTGAATTTTCAAATGATTTTGGGGGACATACTTACAACAGCGCTAAACTTTAACCCTGGGCTAATGATATGCCCTCAGCTTTAACTCCATAGGAAGAAAACTCAAAATGTGAAGAAATAAATGACTAACAGAAGGGCTGAACAATAGTAGCCCCAGAACAAAGGGCTGTAGATTTCAACTGAAGCTGACGTGTGTAGAACTAATAGGAAGACATGCAGGAATGTTTCAGTGAGGACAGTTTGCTTTTTAAAGGGGACAAGGGGATCGTGGGCTGGGAGGAGAAGGGCTGGGAAGAAGGCTTAGGGAGACTGCCTCTGCGTGAAAGCTGCTCCTGGAATCTCCTGTGTTTGCCTTTGAAGCATCTGTTTCTGAACATTATTAGATTCAGGTTATGAATTAACACAGATCCTGGCCCGATCCCATTAGTGATTCCTAAGCTTTGTGAAACATCAGCCTTCATTCATTTTTTTTTTTGTCTTAAGTGTTTTTTTTTTCTTTTCATTTTCCTTCCTCCTTTAAAGGAGAGCTCCTGTAGAAGGGGATTTATCTCCCCCCTGGTGTTGTCTGGGTTGGCACATAGTTGCTGTCTGCTAGGGTGGGAATTAGGTCCTCCTTTGTATGTGGCAGTTTGTGTTTTGCTCTCTTTCCCCTGCTCCTGCTCCCCCTCCCCTGTGGTTGAAGCTCAATTTTTATATTTAAGGGAGAGTATGAAATTGGCTGAACTGCTCCCTGTAGGGGTGGAATTTCATTTTGTGTTGTTACCTCATGAAGGGATGCAGCAGTTCAATGGGATAATGGTATCAGCTCTGAACCAGTGCTAATGGCCTAACCCTCTGGGAGCCTGAAGAATTCTCCCCTGGAGAGTCAGCATGCAAATTCCCTTCCAGGCGGCTCCTGTGCAGTCCTTTGGTGATTAGTCACGCTGGGACTGGGCAAAGCAGACAGAAAAGCATATGCTGGGGGGATGGTCTGAGTCCTGAAACTGCAGCTGAGGCCAGGGAAGGTTTGCTCAGCATGCGAAGTATGTATGGGAGCTGCACTTGGGGGAGAGAGGGCTGATCTGTGGGGCTGACTCTCTGAATCCAAATATCTTCCTTGGCTTTGTGTGGAAGCGGTGTTGGGATTTCTTTCCTCTTTCTGTCTGCCCTGGGGAAGAAGAAGGCTTTCCTCCTTCGCTTTGATGCAGTAGCACAGGGCTGCTCAGAGAAAGCACAGCGTGAGGAAGTGGGTCAGCTGCGGGATGACCAGGGTGCTGTCAAAGCTGTGAGGGCGACGGTACAGATCTGTGTGCCTCCCTCCCCTTCGTACCAGTCTGAGGCCTGGAAGTGGCTGAGTGTGATCTGAACGTATACCTACACCAAGACGTGCAAGATGTGATAGGAAGAACCGTTTCCTGAGGGCTGGTGCCACAATCTGTATTTTTTCATCAAGTGTGGTGTTCAGCAGTGATGTCCTGTCAAATCCAGAGATGCCTTTGCCTGCCTTGCTACAGGAGTGGCCAAGGTGATCCACATCTGGTTACCAAAAGGACATCTCTTACAGCAAGTCTGAATTGAACTTCAGTAGTGTATTCTTAGGGTTGGGAGGCTTTTAGGCCAGGCACTCAGTATGAAACGTTGGAGGACATGCTATAAAGGGCTGTGAATGATTCCGTGCGGTGTAATCCATGCTGCTTCCACAGGGCACTGGCAGCAGTCCTGGCCTATGTGGAAACGGAGGGCTGAGGAAGCTGGAAAAGCTGAAAATGTGGCTATTTGTTCTCCTTATTAAATCCTCCTCCTTGTGTGTGTGGCTGCTGTCTTCACCTTCTTTTAAGCCTCCCGCCCCCCTTAGCACCCCCACCCCCAGGACAGCGTTGGCAGGGAAGAAGTAGAGGCAGAGCAGAGGAGTCTGACCCCCTGGTGACAGATGGGAGATGCTGTCGGCAAGCTGGGCTGGGATGAAAGGGTTTCAGGCACTGGCCTCTGCAGCCCGCTCCCCTTCACGTCGCTGATCTTAACGTAGTTCTTTGGAGAACACCTGTCAGGAGCAGCGTCTTGTGCAGCCCCTTCCCTACCACAGCTGGCAGCACTTAAAAGTACGAACCTCCGTGGGGTTGAGGGTTTCTCTCATCCGTGGGGGCAGGACAGAGCTGATGCTCCCCCTTGAATTCCAGCTTTGTGGCTCTGGGCCTCCTTGAATGCTGTGGATTTGTGGTTCCACTCCGTTGCCAGCAGAGTCCTGTGTAGACAAGCGTCCCATACACCCTCTCCCTTGGTCCCTTCTGGAGACCTTTAGGTTTGAACCATCTCGTCCATACCTGAGGCACAGTGAATTTATCCTCAGCAATGGCCGACAAAATGACAAAAAAAGCTGGCAGAGTCCCCAAGCTGAAACACAATTTTTGTGTGTTTTTCTTGTGGCATGTGCCTTGCAAAACCCTGTTCCCCAAACCATTGTTTCTGATGGTTGTTATCCTAAAGAACTCACTGTGTAATTGAAACAGGATGGACTGCACGGGGAAGCATGCAGGAAAATGTTGATATTGTAATTTTCCTTGTTATGAAACAAGTGCCATTATGGGATGATAGCAGGCTTAGGGATGAAAGAGAAAAAAGGAACTCAGTGGGGAATTGTGATGGCTACCCTGTTGTGGGAAGGTCAGTGCTCCTCTGGGGAGGAAAGGCTGACAAACTGCAGACCTATCCTGCCCCACCTCTGAGGTACAGCTCTTCCCTGTGACTTGAAATTTCATGTCTTTTGTTTCTAAGAGGTGTAGCCTTCTCCCATCAGGAGGGAAGGAACTCCTTTTCAGGAAGGAAGCCGGCTGTAGCTCCATACTGAGGTGTTTCTCTGCTCTTGCAGTGCTGCCCACTTGCTCCCCCTTGGACTTCCACTGCGACAACGGGAAGTGCATCCGCCGGTCATGGGTCTGTGATGGAGACAACGACTGCGAGGATGATTCTGATGAACAGGACTGCCGTAAGTCACCTCTCGGAGGGAAAGGGGGTCGTGCCATGCCTGCCTGCCATGGGTGGGGAAAGTTAGTCCACTTTGTTACAGGATTTTAAGAGCTTATCCACTGAGGCAGACCTTTGGCTTGCAATAAGCTATATCCTGCCTCTGACAGAGATGTGTACCTGATGTCTGTAGCCCCCCCGCATTGGCACCTGGCTTGCTGTTCAGATGTGTGTCCTGGGGGAGGGGGTGCTTCTCTGTCCAGCTGGAGAACAGCTTATGCCCTGCAGCTTTGCTAGTTAATGTCCCATGAAGCACTTCCCCGAGCTGAGCGCTTCATGTCCTCCCCTGTTCGTGGAAACGCCTAACCCCTGCCAAATCCAACTGAACTGCCTGTCTGGCTGACTTCCTGTGGCCTCAGGTTCCACTGTCTGACTTCTCTGCTGTGCTGGGTTGTCCCCAGCATCCTCTCCCTTTAATCTGAGCTCACTGAGAGAAAGGTGCTGTAGTTGTGCTCCCCACGCAGACACCAGTTACCATGAGAGCTGACTGACTGCTGCCTTATGAGGTTGCCATCTTCAGAAGAGCTGCCATGGCAGGCTGCTAGCTGTGAGCACTGCTGTTGTGCTTCTGCAGCTTACTGAAACAGAGTGAATTTTGCCCGAGCCCTTGCAGCTCAGCCCCCTCCTTTGCACTTTGTGTTGAGGACAAGGTCTACTTGTGGTAGGCTTCTGTTAGCAAAAGGTGGTCAGGGATGCAACTTCCCTTCATCACAACAGATCATCCAGTCTGTACTTGGCAGCATGTGCCAGGGAGCCAGCACATTGCATAGCCCTTGAGCTTCAGACTCTCTGAAACTGGACTGGTTGCTAGGGCTGGCATCAGGCTGCAGTTAGGAGCAAAACTTTGTGCTGTCTGTTTGATATGATTGCAGCTGCTCAATAAGCATCACTCTGCAGCCCTTGAATTCTACAAAGTTGTGTGCACAGTGCTCCAGAGTTTCTGATGGAGGAAATATAAAAATAAATCTCTTGGCCATAAAGTATTCCATGTCATTGTAACCATTTATGCAATACTTGCGTGATAATGAATTCACTTTTTGATCAGCATTGCCCTGATCTTTGCCTTCCGGGCAGAGGACTGGGAAGCAGGGTCCGGGGATATGACATCCTTGTGTTGCTCTGGGTGAGAGGACTAAGGTCAGTTTTCCAGACTCTTTTCAAAGCTTTCCATAGAAGAAAAGGTATGTAGGTCTGGGTCTGTTTGGTCTTCTGTTTTTCAGAAAAGGTTGGAATGCCCTCATATTTAAGACAACAGTAGAGAAGGGTGTGATCAAAAGTTTTGGAGACTAATGAAAGGAAAAAGGCAAGGTTCTGAGAATAAGAGACTCCTAGGGAGTTGTCCAGACTAGCACTTAACCATAGGAGGGTTTCGGTTGGATTAAGGTCCTCAGGTGCTAATTTTGCAGTCCCTTTTTCTTTCCTCACTGGCCTGCAGACAAGCTTTTGTAGAAGACTGGCAAGAGTGGAATGAGGCTGCATGTACTGGAGAGTTTGGAAGAGGAAGTTGAAATTTTCTCTCTCCCTTTTCAATGAACATTTCCTTTCCTTTGAAGGTAGTTTTGGTATTGTGGGAAAAAAAGGTGTGGAGATAGAATTCTAACAAAGTATTTGTTAGGTAATGATAGACCATATAAATTGCTTTAAAAGCCTGTGTTGTCTCTCTTTCTTGTGGGGTTCACTTAAACCAGGCTTTGGAACTCTGCAAGAATGCTAGCACAGGGTGGATGGCTCCATTATTCTGTTCCAGGTCCTTCCTCCAAGCCATGTTCTCAGGTTTTAGAGCCCACTGTGCTAGCAACTTGCGGTTGCAGTGGAAGAGAGAGACTCGGGGAATATCGCAGTGGCGATCCTGATGTTGTTAGGATAAGGGAAATGAGCTCTCCAACATAGTGGTGTCCTTGGAGGAGGAGGAGGGTGCTCAACCTGTGACATGCCACAGGTTTGGTGTTTTCTAAGGTTAATCTTATTGCCTTGTCTTCACCTTATTCTCTGTCGTGTCCCTGCAGCTCCACGGGAGTGTGAGGAAGATGAGTTCTCATGTCAGAATGGATATTGCATCCGCAGCCTATGGCACTGTGACGGAGATAACGACTGTGGAGACAACAGCGATGAGCAATGTGGTGAGTAGTGGCCCTGCCAATATCATGAATGACAGTGATGGCTGCCTGCCCCATTGGTTCTTGAAAAGGCATCGCACAGACTCCGACCTGTGCAGTTCTAGGCTCCTTTTAGTGTGGCAAGGGCTCACAGCTGGCTTATCTGGGCTGGGCTTGAGAGATACTGTGTTCCCATGGCTGGCTGGGATCTCAGGTTGTGTGGCTTATTTGCCAGGCAAATATCACTTGAGGCTTGTTATTCCTTGACATGCAATTGTGAAGTCCCATGGATTCCTTTCAAATCCAGTGCTCTGTGTCTGTTAAATGAGCACTAATGGTTTTGTCCTGGCACTGCATGACATGGAAATGTATGGTTTAATGAGCAGTCTTGTTTGTCAGTGCCCTAGGAGCTTCAGGAGCATTGTGTGGTTGTTTCCTGGGTACTCTGAGAAAAGACAAGGCTTTGTTTGCATTACTATCTTTGCAGATATGAGAAAGTGCTCGGAGAAGGAGTTTCGTTGCAGTGATGGCAGCTGCATAGCTGAGCACTGGTTCTGTGATGGTGACACAGACTGCAAGGATGGTTCTGATGAAGAGAATTGCCGTAAGTGCTCTCCTTGCTTTGTAACCACAGGAAATAGCCTTTTGGACCTGCTCCTGTCTTGGGGTTTGGCACGTTTTCTGCAGCAGAGATCAGAAACAAGTTAGTCCTGCCTGTACTGGCAGCTATGCTGCCTTCCGTTGTCTACCCCAGAGGGCATGAGAGGAGGATGGTATGCCTCTTGTGTTACCTCACAAAAATACTTAGTCTGTTCCTGGCTGCTTCTCTGTTGCTTCCCATGGCTATATGATCTTGTCTCAGAGCAGGGGGCTTATGCTTTAGTGAATAGAGTTCTATATAAAACTGTAGGAGCTGGAAGGCAGGGAAAAAGGGGAGAAAACTGCTCCCTCTTTTATTCTCTTGTATGTTTCCTGCCTGAAATTTCTTGGGGGACTTTGCCCACTGACAGCATCCTAAGGGACTGCATGTTCCCAGCTGGCATGCTGCAAGGGCTGCCTTCCTGCCCACCCCCTCTTCACTCAGATGCTTTACTCAGGACCTTGTCAGATAAGGGCTGATAGGATGAATTAGTTGGAAGCTGATTTGACTGATGGAGATGGGGGAAGGTGGGAGTGTGAGAACCCACAGCAGTTTTCTCCTCCACCATCATGGGCTTGTGGCAAGTGGAACAGGAGTCTATTATGCCCCTTCCTAACCCCCACTGCTCTCTGCCATGTCTCTGATCTCATTTAGCATCTGTGGACGTTTCAGCGGTCCCTTCCCCCACCCTGCTTTCAAAAGCATTTTGCAGAATTTGTTCTAGATAGCAAGAAACTTCAAAAAGCTCTAGGAGGGGGGGGATCAGGGCCGCCAGCTCCTGAAGGGCAGGGGAGTGGATGCATGGGGGAGTTGTCTTTTATCTCTCCAGATAATGAGAGTTGGCAGCAAGCCAGGGGCTGCAAACATTTCTAAGCTGGGAAAAGGCTCTAAGAGGGAGCCAGACTCTTTCCCTTGCCTTTGCCCCTCTCCTTTCCCTTGCCTGTTGCTCCATGCAGTCCATGCTGGGGAAGCGAGGAAGATGTTTCAACCTTACCTCCTATGGAGGTGGAAGGGCAACCTGAATTCATGCCCCTTCTCCTCTGAGTTGAAATGCTTCTCAAATCGTGGCTGGCAGTTTTCTCTAAGGCATTTTAGGTGTAGGGAACTTCACTAAGAAGCTCACTTTGGCTGCCTCCCTTTCTCTTCCTCAGTGTGGCTGTCAACTTTTCCGCATATCCAGTCCTGTTCATTGTTCATCTAAGACAATGTGGGACTATGCTTTTTTTTTTTGGTGCGGTGGGATGTATAATTGAATCATGCTACATGAGAATTTAAATCATCATCAACTTCGGTTTCTCCTCAGGGAGGCCCAAACACTACTTTCAGATTCCTTTGGTGAGGCACAGGTTAACACCCATGTTAGTAACTAGCCACTGGATACTGGCTGAACTGGAGCTCTTACTACATGCCTGCAGGCTCTGCCCACTACTTGAGGTTGGATAGGCAGGCGTAGTTCAGGTCCCTGATTGCCAGCCTTTGTTTTCCCTTTTGCTGAGTGTATTTGTTTTCTGACCTCCTCAGCTGAAAGACCCATGTGCCTGCAGTTCATTCTCTGGACAGTATGAGAAGAAGTGTCAGATTCTGTTGTGTGGGACTTATATTTTTCATCACTTCCCACATAGTGTACTGCTGAACAGAGAGCCCTGGGCAAATCCTTGACTGCCAGTTTGTTGGGCTCTGCCTAGGGTCATCTGTCTGCCAGTGCTCCTAACTGATAAGGCACAGTTTGTTTTGGCAATAGCTTGAGAGGAAAGGGAGGGGGGAAAATTCAAAGGTCAGGTGCAGAAGCAGGCACCTCGCTGCTTGCTTCCTTTGGTCTTCAAGTGTTTATTTTTGTTAAAATTTTGAAGGAATCATGCCATATTTTAACCTTGCATTCTGATGTGCCCCAGTCCTTAATATAGAGCTACCCCAAAAGGTAGCTTTGTTTTTATACCTGACTTTCAAAGGTTTAATAAACATTTCAAACCTTTATAGAGGGCACAAAGACACAGATAGTATCTTGAGCATAAGAGGGAAGGTGACACTCTTGGATCCTTTTTGTTGCGTTCTCATCAACCCCTTTGTGTTTCTTTAAAGTGAGTTGACCACGCAGTTTCCTTTGTATATAGCTTTAAACTGCCCTTCAGTGAAGCACAAACAGCATTCAAGTTCTTCTCAGCAATACTGGTCATGCAAAGATATGCAGCAATGGCTAGTAATTTCTAACACTCTTCCATTGAATGTTTGCTAGTGCATTATTAGATGGAGAAAGGTTGCATTTAAACTGGCTTGTGCCCTTTTACCTAAGGCATTTTTTGTTTGATTCCCTTGTTAGCATCAGATGTTCCAGCTGCCACCTGCAGCTTGGAGGAGTTCCAGTGTGCATATGGACGTTGCATCTTGGACATCTACCACTGTGATGGCGACGATGACTGTGGGGACTGGTCTGATGAATCTGACTGCTGTGAGTTAGTGCAGGGTGATACACTGGTCCAAGCTTCTGACCTGCAAGCCTAAATGGATTTTGCATTGGTTGGAGAGACAGCTATCAAATTGGTCACGCATAAGCTGACTCTTTGGTTATTAATTTTTTAACTAAAGACAGTGAGAGCAGTGATGGGGATCACTGTGTAGTCAGCACATTTCTGCATGCAGGAATTAAAGCAATTTCCAGGAGGGATCTGTTCAGGACCAAGTTGCACTATAGTGGAGCATAAATGTGGCATTGGGAGATTTCTGGGATGTTCCATAGGTCTGAGTTTACTCTATATTTATTTATTTATTTAACCTTTCCACAGCATCTCACCAGCCATGTCGCTCTGGGGAGTTCATGTGCAACAGTGGCTTGTGCATTAATGCTGGCTGGAGGTGCGATGGAGACTCTGACTGTGATGACCAGTCAGATGAGAGGAACTGCAGTGAGTACTGGGGACTGGTGGGAACATTCTGTTTCTGTGGATGCAAGAGAATATATGGGAGTGTTATCTTTAAAACAGGTCTCTATTGATCCTTCTTGCTCACCTAATTCTCCTTTTTTTGGGGTCCCTCAGCTACATCTATGTGCACAGCTGACCAGTTCCGGTGTAAATCAGGGCGCTGTGTCCGTCTGTCCTGGCGTTGTGATGGGGAAGATGACTGCTCTGACAACAGTGATGAGGAGAACTGTGAGAATACAGGTTTGGCCTGCTGCCTTGCTGCTTGTAGCTAACATTTCCATCCTGGAGGTAATAGGTAGAGAGGCCTCTTTTGGATAGTTTGAGTTCAGCCTCAACTTTCTGTGCTTCCCAAAGTATGAGATGTGTAAACTGTCTTCTACGCTTGCAAACACATGCAGGTCTGTGTGCTTAAACTAACCGAAGTAGAGGTGTTTTCTGGTCAGGTATCAGATCTCTGTATCTTCCTATCCTGCCCATACTCTGTGAATTACAACAAAGCTCTGAAACACTTCCATTCAAACCTGGAAGCATTAATAAAGTTCAAAGTTCCTACTTTCGTCAAACGGACTGAGTCTAGCTCGTGCCTTCAAGGTAATCCTGAATAGCTTTCATGTTACCTTATGAAGCTGCCAAGCAATTTTAACAGGAAATTGAATCAAAAAGGGCATTTTATAAAAGTGAAGAATAAAGTTTTTGTTTTAGATGGCTAAGGGTACCAGTCCTGCCCTGCCTTAGACATTTTCTAGCAAGCCTTTTGCTCTTTCTAGTAACCATTTCCCCTGTAGCTATTTTTCTATATGATGGATATGGAAAAGAAGAGGGTTTTAACAGGCCCAGGTATTGTGGTAAGATCGAGGAAATAACTAGAATCTTCTACTTTTCTTAAATCTTTCAGGTTGTTTGTAGCCCTTGTTGAGGAATAGTATATACTGGTCTGTAAATTTGTCACAGTGAGAAGAGTCCAACTTTGTATACTGACCTGTTTAGATCAGAGTATTTTAAAAATTATGTTTAGAGGTTACAAAAAGGACTTTTTAAACTGCAGCCCTTGTTTGGGCCTGTTGAGGAGGGGACAGTGTGTGTTGTACGAGGATAGATGAGCTCAGAGGACCTGGAGCTGTTGCTCTAGATAAGTCAGCTGGCATGAGCAGTGTGCAGAAGGTGGTGGTGATCCTGGAAAAAGCTATTGTGCTTAAACAAACCGGTAAACCCATTGCCTTTAACTTGATAACCAAGATATTTAAACAAACACTGAAAGAACTGTTGCAACCCAGAAGCCAAATCAAACTTCCAGAGCCACTGAACTTCAACCTCCCCACTCCAAATCAAACCCAAGATGGTAGAGTACAACTATTGTCACCAGAAGGTTGGTTGTGCAGTTCTGCATTAGTTCTACAGTGACAGTCATCAGGTAAAAATTAACTGAGGGGTTCTAGTCCCAGCAGAACATGTACTGGCTCATCTGATGAGAAATAGTGATCGTCTTAATGTCTGTAGCAAGAGTTAAAAGCCTGTGTCACTTCTTGGATTTATATTTTTATTGGCTATAGGGAGAAAATTCCTAGAACACTAGGAGATCAGCTGATGTAAGAATCTTTATCTTCATTATGACAAACGCAGTCCAAGTTTTGGAATCCTTTATAATAAGTATTTCTGTTCTCTGAGAAGTGATTCTGTATGTGATTTGTTATGTTCCCGGTTGGTGTGTCTGTTAGTTCTTATTTGTACTTGATAATCTCACAACTACCCTTTTCCATGCTGTTTGCAGGCAGTCTGCCAATCTAATTGTTTCTTTGCTGATAACTGTATTGTCCTGTTGTACTCCTAGGATTATCAGAGGGTGATGGTTTGTAAACCACTGACAAAGTCAGCTTGAGAGGTACAAGAAATAAGAGGCAACAGGACAGTGCAGTTATTGACAAAGACAATTAGATTGGCAGAGTCCCTGCAAATAGCATTACTTTACTTACAAGAATTTTGTAGAGCCTTCCTGCCAACAGCAGAAGTTGAAGTGTGTAACTCATGTGTGAAATCCTGTTGCCTGAGCTCAGATTTCAGTGATGCATGTAAATCTCATTCCAAGTCCGTCACAGTGCAGTTAGGGCTGGACAAGACGCTCATTCCTAGGCAGGCTTAAGATCCATAGCCGTGCTGGGGTGGCATCTCAGATGATTAAAGTGAAGAACTGACTCTGCTCTGACACATGCTGAGGAGGGTTGTGGAATCTGGAACCAAAGGGAATTAAGCCAGGACCTTGAAGTCATTCTGAGAGTGACTAAATAGCAGAGCTTCCCAATATAGCAGCGTTGGACTCAGTCTGGAGGAGAGCTCACAGGCCTCTGAATCAGCATGAAGATATTTGGAGCAGTAAGGAGTGGAAGATGAGCTGAATTCAAGGAAAGAGGAAGTAATGGATTTGTGCTCATATGTAAAGATTGTAGCAAATCTTAGAAAGTGTTCTGTGTCCTTTTCTCCACCATGACTGTTGTTGAATCAGTAAACTCTGTTGTTTACTTTCTCCTTCCTTTTATTGCAGGGACGCCTCAGTGTGCCCCAGACCAGTTCCTGTGTGGGAACGGACGTTGTATTGGACAGAGGAAGCTGTGCAATGGGGCAAATGATTGTGGAGATGGTAGTGATGAGAGCCCGCATCAAAACTGCCGTATGTCAATAACGGACTCCAAGTCAAGTTTTAAATATAAATAGGGGCACTGTGTGTGGGAGTCTGTCTGGTGTTGCCGAAGGATGTATGTAAGGAAGAAAGCCTGGGTTGTGTTAATGGGAGAGAGTGTGGGTTGAAGACTGAGGAAAATGACCTTTGTGGTTTTGCCAATTGCATAGTGTGAAGAAGGAATAATGGGGAGAAGTTTATGCTTTCAGGTATCAGAGTTTGTCTGCAGAGATAGTGAATCCCAAACCATATTATTCTGAGTTTCATTGTCCGGATCTTGGGAAGGGCTAATACCCCTTGGTTGTGGCCTGCAGGGGAGAGTTCTGACCGCAAAGAGGCAGCTTCCAGCACAGTTTATGTCCATTCTGTGTTACTTAGCCTGTTCTGAAGTGTGGCTACTGCCTAAGTGCTGAGGACACAAGCAGCTGCCTTGTAGTTTCAGCTCAGTTATCTTCATGCATTGCTTTTACAGGTCCACGAACGGGGGAGGAGAACTGTAATGTCAACAACGGTGGCTGTGCTCAGAAGTGCCAGATGGCACGAGGGATGGTGCAGTGCACCTGCCATACAGGTTACAGGCTCCTGGAAGATGGACGATCATGCCAAGGTGGGTTTTTGGAGCAGTAGCCTCCTCCCTGCTGCTTTGATGTGCTTGGAGTTGATGGCTATGATAGGTTGCAAATCAGAGCATGAAAGCAGAAGCATCCTGTCAGGGAGGTTGCCTGACTTGTTGATGATATAATGGTAATTTTCTCCCTTTGTGTGTGACATGCAGATGTGAATGAATGTGCTGAGGAAGGTTACTGCAGCCAAGGCTGTACCAACAGTGAAGGTGGCTTCCAGTGCTGGTGTGAGCAAGGCTATGAACTGCGGCCTGACAAACGTAGCTGCAAAGCTCTAGGTAAAGAGGAATTCAACCTTACTCTGGTGCATGTGTGTTGATACGTACATGTTGTTCTCATAACTTTGTCTCTAATGCTTCGTTGGCAGCATTATGCTGTTCACTGAGCCAATGTGTGACACAGTAAAGTACCTGGATTTATATTAGATATGCCTAGGTTGTCAGTGAAAACGTCGTGATTTTGATTGTGGAGAGGTATTTTACTATTTCCTTTCCTTGCCAGTAGGACAGCCCTTGTCTGCTTTCCCTAGTTTCTTGTCATTCCTGGTGACCCAGACCCTGGGACAAAATCAGTATCCCGTCTAGGAAGTATCAGTACTAAAACGAGTATCCTGTTTAGGAAGCATCTCAATCCTTCCTTGTCAGTGAAGTTGCATCATGTGTCCTTGCTCTGGTTTAACCTTTGCTGTTCACTAGTTCTGAATGCTGAGTGGCTACAGTATGGACATCTGCTGTTTCTAAGAGCCATCTATGCATTTTTTTTTCTTTACTCCTCAGCTCCCCTAATTCAGGAGAAGAGGAATTAAGAGTTCCATTACATTAATTAGGAATATTATTAGGAATTCCCCTAATGAAATCCATAAATAACTTCAATTCTTTTTTCAGCGGAAGTATCTACTGACTTTGTATCTGGCTGAGGCATACTTTAACTGTGTCGTGTTTTGCTGTGGTAGAAGGTGTGGTAGAGCATGTGTGTTTATATGGCTGGGAGGTGGATATAGGTGAAAGAAGCTATAACCTTACCGACAAGTGTGTGCCTAGTGGTATAGCTTCAGAGGCTGAGGTGAGGTGAGCTCAGATGGAACCTGGAATGATCACATCTTGATAAATAAATGTTTGCCAAGAACTTTAAAACTGCCAAATTTTGAGTTAAGTCTGTATTGCAGTTATGGGAACAGCTCTTTGAGGTGTTTTACACTTGAGCATTGCTTTCTTGTTGCTGGTACTTCAAAAGTACGTTCTGGGACTTAGAGCAAAGGGAATGGTAGGCAGGATCCTATCAGAGTACTCTAATGCTGTCTTCCCATATATCCTCAGGGCCAGAGCCAGTGCTGCTCTTTGCCAATCGAATTGATATCCGACAAGTGTTGCCTCATCGCTCAGAGTATACGCTGCTCCTGAACAACTTGGAAAATGCCATTGCCCTTGACTTCCACCACAGCAAGGAGCTGGTGTTCTGGTCTGATGTCACTCTGGATCGCATAATGAGGGCCAATCTGAATGGTAGCAATGTGGAAGAAGTGGTTTCCACAGGGCTGGAGAGCCCAGGTGCGTCACCACAAAAAAGACAAAGGCCTGGGCGCTATCTGTGGTGTGAGAATAGGGATGGGTGAGTGGAGAAAAGTGGGTACCCAGAGTTCAGAATGGAGTGCATCTCCCTGAGCAAGGGGATGGGTTGGATGGAATGGGTGTGAGATCATCGTCTCCCTGGAATTCATCTCGTCTGACAGAGTAGAAGACAGGAGGACTGAATTGGGCCTTTCCTGAGGCTAAAAGGGAAAGGGAACTATTTTTCTGAGCATAGTGTGCTCCTGGTTTCACTCTGTGCTTAATTCTCCCCTGGAGACAGGTGGACTTGCTATTGACTGGATCCATGATAAACTATACTGGACTGACTCTGGGACATCTCGAATTGAAGTAGCAAATTTGGATGGCACTCACAGGAAGGTGCTTTTGTGGCAGAACCTGGAGAAGCCCCGTGCAATTGCCCTTCATCCTATGGAGGGGTGAGTAAGAACTTGAGGTCTCAGGGGGCATTCCCTGCAAGTGCTTCTGGGTGAACAGTAAAAACCCTATTCTTGGTCACTAAGGGTGCCTTTGGGCTCAAGCCATTTGTTTGATACCAGCAGCTTGGGAAACCTTGTGGTGCTGAGGGCTTTCAGACTCTTAATCTTATTCTGGAGCCTCCAGATTTCAACAGCTTGAAAGTTCTTGTTGCTACCTTGCTGGCTATTGCTTCTCCCATGGCTGTGCCCCAGGTCTCACGTTTGAGGTCACAGGATCAATATTGTTTTGCCCTGATAGGAAGTGATGCTGCGTGCATTATGTGGGACATTAGTTTTCTAACTCATTTCTCCCTGCCTCCTCCAGCACTATCTACTGGACTGACTGGGGCAACACTCCCCGCATTGAATATTCCAACATGGATGGCTCTAATCGGCGCATCATTGCGGATACGCACCTCTTCTGGCCCAACGGATTGACCATCGACTATGCAGGGCATCGGATGTACTGGGTGGATGCCAAACACCACGTCATTGAGAGGGCTGACCTCGACGGGCGGAATAGGAAAGCTGTTATTAGCCAAGGTGAATAACGGGGCTGGGTACAGAGAATGCTCTCTGCTGTAAAGAAGAGTGGTATAATGCTGACCTGACTTTCAGAGCCACCTGCTTGTAGGTGAATTCTGTTAGCTTTTTCACTGTGGGATGAATTTTGTCACTGCTATGAGATGGGTTCTGCTACACGGACATTAATGGACAGGAAGTGTCTGTCATGTTAGTGTAAGGTGGATTTGATCAGGTTGACTGTGGAAATGCCTATGGGGTGGTGCTATGAGTTCCCTTGCCTCTCTGCTTGCCTGACTCCTGTTGAAAATAATAAAATCCCTTTATTGGACATCCATTACAGGCCTCCCACACCCATTTGCTATCACCGTGTTTGAGGACAGTTTGTACTGGACAGACTGGCACACCAAAAGCATCAATAGTGCCAACAAATTCACAGGCAAGAACCAGGAGATCATCCGGAATAAACTCCACTTCCCTATGGACATCCACACACTGCATCCTCAGCGCCAGCCAGCAGGTAACTGCAGAGGGAGTAGAGACTTATTTGAGACTCTAGAAGATCTGCTGCCACCCACTCTGTAAAGCAGGGAGACGGCAAGTTTGAACCCAGGATACTGACGTCCTCCACTTCTGTCCAGAGCTGCCACAGCACCTGCTCCATCCAGCAGTTCAGTTTAGGTCCCCCAGCAGCATAAGGCAGTGCTAAGCGTTACCTCAGCTCCCCCTGCTGACACTTGGCAGTGAATGCTTGTCAGTGAGAAATAAGTTGTGGTTTGTGTATATGTAAGAGCTACTGGGGGGAAGAAGGGGATGGGAGGGAGGTGCAGGAATCATAAGTGGGCACTAGTAATGACCGACACCTCCCTTATTTCTTTTAAATTACTGTAATCTGCTTGGCAAGTGGATTGATTTAAAAGCTTTTTTTTTTTTTTCAGATTATCCCCTACAAGTGGAGTTAGTGCTTTAGTTTATTGCCTTATTCTCAATTAACTTCAGTGTAGATAAGTCAAGTTATGTTATCCATGTGGGACTTTGTACCCTGGCTGGTATTTTTCCTTTTTTCTTTTACTCTTTGCTTTATGTGTGGTTGTTTTTGTCTTTGGCTACTTGAGCAGGGAGAAACCGTTGTGGGGCCAACAATGGGGGCTGTACGCATCTCTGCCTGCCGAGCAGCAAGGATTACACCTGTGCCTGCCCCACTGGCTTCCGCAAGACCAGCAGCCATGCCTGTGCCCAGAGTAAGTGAGGTGGGACCACAGCCTGTGTGTCCAGATGTTTGTTGGGTGGCAGAGGGTTGGCAGTGGGAGTAAGCAGCAGAAGTTGCTTCCAAGGGGATGCAGTTGGATGGACGGAGTAGTATGAAGGGCCCTGCTGGAGAATACCTCACCTTCTTGATGCATTCCCCTGTTCTGCATTCCCACTCCCCTTGCTAGGCTGGATGGGTGGGGATGCAGAGAAATTCCATCCTTCAGTCGTTAATCCAGGGCTGCTATCGGTGCCATGCTGTCTGTCACAGCTGACTGTTTCCCTAGAGCTCCCATAGCTGTGTCACTGACGAACAAAAAAATCAGCTTTGCTGACTGCCAGAGTTTCTCTTAGTTTGCAGCCAGATGGGAGAATCAGGCCAACTGTTGTCCTAGATTCTCGAGAGATGGCATAGTTAT
The DNA here is from genome assembly GCF_011077185.1 of Oxyura jamaicensis. NCBI lineage: Eukaryota > Metazoa > Chordata > Aves > Anseriformes > Anatidae > Oxyura > Oxyura jamaicensis. The sequence goes on from NC_048897.1 coordinate 30,399,601, forward strand.
TTCATTTGGAGAGATGTCTGTGCCATTCTTTGAAGAACATGGTTGAATTTATTCGCTTTGCGTACGTTACCCTCAGGAGACAGCTCTCTACTGCTATGCTCCCCCCTGCTCCCAGTCCCCAGTAAAGTGATTTTTTTTGCTACCAATAAAATCCTGGGCTGTGACCTGCCAGTGATAGATGATGTAAGGTTAAGTTTGGATATAGCAGGGAATTGTCTGTGTCTATCACTGTGTTGTTGAACTTAGAGAAATTAAAAGAAGACCTTTCGACCTTTGATCAGGTCTTGACAAGTTCCTGCTTTTTGCCCGAAGGATGGACATCCGTCGGATCAGCTTTGACACAGATGACCTGTCAGATGATGTCATCCCCCTTGCTGATGTGCGCAGCGCTGTGGCTTTGGACTGGGACTCCAAAGACGACTATGTCTACTGGACAGACGTTAGCACCGACTCAATCAGCCGAGCGAAATGGGATGGATCAAGCCAGGAGGTACAGCGTTAACTATGTGTGGAGACCATCTAGCCAGGAGACTCCTGGAATATCAGTTTTAAATCTACTGGGATCTATGGCTTCCTAAGGAGCTGTAGTTCACGTTGGATTTAATGTTCTTTAATTTGCGTGGTTCTGACTTGGATGAGCCCTAAGATCATTTAACACTTCGTACACGAGTTTGGTATATGTTCCTGTTTTTCTGGAAGACCCTGAAGTGGGACACGAAGCACATTGATTTACTAGCTGTGGTTAATTCCTCTGTTGTAGCCCTAAAATCTGAAAGGAAAAAGTATTAATTCTTTCAGTTATGTACTACATTTGTAACAAGAGCCACAGTCCTTGGGACTTCTGTGTGCCCTTAATGAAGAGAACAAAATTCAAGGTTTTGGAATAGTATTTTGAACAGACATGAAAAATAGATGTTTCTTCAAATATAAGACTTATTTGAACTTGTAAGCCCTTAGTGCTCTCAATGGCATTGTTCTCCTTGGGCTTTTGCCTTTTGAGAGTTACTTTGTCTGAGAATGAGTAGTGCATTGGGCCAGTGCTTTTCCTCTAAGGTCTAATCACATTAATTTTTTTATTATTATTTTTGTTTAGGTTGTGGTGGATACCAGCCTGGAAAGTCCAGCTGGACTGGCAATTGACTGGGTTACCAACAAACTATACTGGACTGATGCAGGTACTGGGCTCCTCTGCTTTATGTAGGCTTAAGCCTTCCTTATTAGTAATGAAAACTGAATAACAACTAGGTGGTTCTGACTCATTCCAAAGTGTGTCTGGCAAAAAAAAAAAGTCTAGCCAAACAAACAAACAAACAAAAAAAAAACACCACCACGTGAGATGAAATTCACTTTAACAAAGTGGGAACTGAGGTGGTATCTTTAGTTTAATTCTCTTTGCAGTGTCCCCGGTGCTAATTCTGTAGAAAGGTTTATAGCAGAAATCAAGCCCCACTGTTGTCTTGCTGCAGAGCTGTTGGTTGTATGTGTTCACATATGTTCCAGCAGTGTATCTTGGGGTGCAGCAGGTAGGATTTGGAGGTTGTTCCCTGCCAGAGAGTCATAGTTCAGAGAGATGTAAGAAAGGTGATTCCTTTCCAGCTGTTCTCTTATGCCTGTGTAGATGTCTTGGGGGCTTAGAAAAGTGCATAAGACTCTGCACCAGTCACAGCCATGGAAGTGGCATGAGAGATCTTATGGAGGGGGATACTTTGAGCCATGCTTGTTACGTATCTTCTAGGTATGAAGAGAGATGGAGGGAGGGGAAGAGAGCGTTGCTATATGGATGTTTCTTGCCTTACCTATTGTGATTCCAGAAGTGTGTGTCTAATTCTCTCTCTCAATATTTGTAGGAACAGATCGGATAGAGGTCTCCAACACAGACGGGACTATGAGGACTGTTCTGATCTGGGAGAACCTAGACAGACCTAGAGATATCGTGGTGGACCCTGTTGGAGGGTGAGAGATTTTCTTGTGGGATGACATGGCAATTGTTCTGTGTCTAAAGATGTTCAGGTGCTTTCGTTCTGTGCGAATGTTTCTCCATGATGCCTTTGTTCTATGTCCTGCCGAAGTATGAAATTAGAGACCTGATTTGGATGCTACCACTAATATCCAAACAAAATAAGTAGGGGTAACTACCTGTCACGCTCTAGAGCTTTTGCAGGAGCTGGCTGCTGTTCTAATTTGTCTATTCTTGGGACCTAATGACTGAAGATCTGTTAGAGAAATGTTGTGAATAAGATCTATTTGTTTCATATCTGTGTTGAATTTCTATTCAAACTCTGCTTATCAACCGGAGTTGAATCAGAAAGACCTCCACGGGTAGATTAGTGCTGATCTTAAGCAAGATGTAATGCTGATGATCTCTTGGCTTCAAAGCATTGTCAGTGGGAATATTGAGGGATCAACTGCACCAAAGCAAACCTGAGTAGAATAACAGAAAAAAAATAGTTTTAATTAGAGGTTTTGCTTCTGAATTACAAGACTGTGGAGCTAGGGATTGGATAGATAGAAAGAAGAATGCTATTCTTTCCTTGAGTGGATTACTGGAAGACCATTTCAGCAAGAGTATAAAGGACTAGTGGTGGAGACTGGTAAATAACTGGTTATTTATTAGACCTTGAACTTTTTCCTCCATGTGTTAATAAGGCCAGTACATGGACAATGAAGAGGATATCAATTTGGGTATGATTTTAGGCACAATACAGAAACCCAAGACTGGACATGAGTACAATGTTAGTCTAATGCTGCTTACTTCTGGCTTCTGAAGGCACCAGGCTCTTTTGCGTCTCACTACAGGCACTGCCTGGCTGTAATAGCAGTGGAGGAGTGCAGGCATTTACTTCTGTCTTGGCCTTACGTTCAGGTTCATGTACTGGACTGACTGGGGAGCCAACCCAAAAATTGAGCGTGCTGGTATGGATGCCTCAAACCGCTTGGTGATCATTTCTTCCAACCTGACGTGGCCTAATGGCTTGGCCATTGACTATGAGTCACAACGCTTGTACTGGGCAGATGCGGGCATGAAGACCATTGAGTATGCCAGTCTGGATGGCAGCAACAGGAAGGTAAGGAGATTGTCTTTAAGGAGGGAATCTGGGAGCCTGAGGTGCAAGTCCTAAAGCACCAAGTGCTAAGAGGCCCTGCCTCTCTTTCCAGTTGAAAGTGAAATAACCAAATCAAGACATGCTAAGCTGCTTTCACTGGAAGAGAAGAGCTCCCTTTCAGTTACAAACTGTCTATGAGGAAGCCTCTGTTTGAGGGTTCATGTTGCCTCATCTGCTCATGCTGTGACTCTATATTATGATGAGAGAAGGAGGCAAGAGGAGCCCTTAGTGACATCTTAGTAATGGTTTTCTTAGTGACATCTTAGTAATATTTTTTTTTGGGGGGTGCTGGGGGTGATCTGCCCAGGTGCTGATTGGGAGCAATCTGCCTCACCCCTTTGGACTTACTCTTTATGGCGAGAGAATCTACTGGACAGACTGGCAGGCCAAAAGCATCCAGAGCGCAGATAGAAGGACTGGGCAGGCTCGTGAAACACTGCAGGACAATCTGGAGAATCTTATGGATATTCATGTTTTCCACCGGCACAGGCCACAAGGTACAGAGTTCACCCAAAGCCACACTGAGCTGAGAGCTTGCTCAGGCTCTGCTGTGTGGAACAGCTCTCCTGCAAGGAGCTAGTCTGTCAGCCCTCAATGCCTTAAGTCTGGATGGAATATGAGAGCATGAAAATAACCCTGGGGCTGACACTTAAGGGCATTCTAGAATACATTTCTATAGCTATTCCACCCCCCGTTTGTACTCATTCTACTGGCTTACGGATTCATGTCATCTTTCCTGTAGTACGTACACCATGTGAAGTTAACAATGGAGGCTGCAGTCACCTGTGCCTTCTGGCACCTCTTCCAAAAGGTTACAGCTGTACCTGTCCTACTGGCATCAATCTACAGTCTGATGGCAAGACCTGCTCTCATGGTGAGTCTCCTCTGCAGGATCTTCATTGTAACTGGACCATAACTACATTCTGCTCCCACCTTGTTACAGAACAAAGTTCACTTCATGCACTTACCTGCTTTGCCCCCCTTGAAAAGCCCATTTACTGCCTGTACCCTCACTGTGAGAGGGAAATACCGAAGAAACCTGTCAATAACTGGATTGATGCAGAATAAATTGTTCTTGAAATTGCACTGGGCTAACTAAACCGGCTCTCACATTTTCCTCATACTTTTGCTCTAACTTATTTTTAACTACAAGGTGCTATATCCTTCAGTAGATCTGTACACACTCCTTCTATTGACTCTTTTTTTGGGGATTGTGAAAGGCTCTTGGCTTCAGGCCATGGTCCAGATGTCCAGACAGGCCTCGAATATCTCCAGAGAAGGAGACTCCACAACCTCTACATTCACTTGGACATCTTAACAGGAAAACTGACTCCTAATTCCTGTTCCCCATGTGGTACCAGAAGTAACTCTTCCATGAGTGCACTCATTTTCAACTTGGAAGTACTGAGTGCTGTGGAAAGATTCTTAAAAGCTCTTGTACCGTGACTCCCCATAAGCAGAGATCTGTCTCAGACTTCACCTTTTCCACTGAAGTGGGTTTTGGCTCCAGAATGCTCAATAAATTAGGCCTTGCAGTTGGCTGGACTTGTTTCTCACTGATACCTGTCCATTTTCAACTCTCTGCAGGAATGACCAGCTTTCTGATCTTTGCCAGAAGGACTGACATCCGTATGGTCTCTCTGGATATTCCCTACTTTGCAGATGTTGTTGTCTCAGTCAATGTCACCATGAAAAACACCATTGCAATTGGAGTGGATCCTCGTGAAGGTTTGAACTTCATAATGTATCAAACTGCCTGTTTGAGAGGCAATAAGTGACTTCAGTATCTAAATGTCTGAATAAAGACCTGGGTGCAGATTTTACTGTCATAGATTGTGAATTTGGGTAGATGTTTTTTTCTAGTATATGCTTCAAATGTTCCTTTCACATCAGGAAAGGAATATCTACGTGAGAACAGACAGCCCCAACTAAGTGGTAAAAGCTGTCTGCTATTTTGAGAGAGGTTCCTGTCCATTTTGGATTTAAGAAAGCTTTCCTCCTGCTGAATTCTGTTACAGCAGGAGAGCTGAGACTCTGGCTATTGGCTTATACTAAAATCTGAGGCTGTGCTTGATGTAAACCTACTGCTGTGTAGTAAGATAGATGATATGATTGCTGTCCTCTGGGGCATTGTGAGAAGTAAGATGTGGGATTCTACTACTAGCTGATAACGTGTCATATATTCTCTGACCTTATGTGTGGGTCACTGTTAGAACAGTGGAGAACTCCCCAGAGCCAGTGTTTCCACACCTTTTGGGGAGGACTGGAACAAGAAAACTTGTAATATTCGATTGCTCTAGCTGAACAGTCTTGTGCTGCTGTTATTCCTGTGCAGTCAAATCGGTCTTGAATGGCCTAGCTGGTAGTCAGAGACCTGGATCTGATTGATAAGGATTTTGGTGATTTATTTTAATTTCTCTTCTTCCACCCAGGAAAGGTTTACTGGTCAGACAGCACACTGCGGAAGATCAGCCGGGCTGCCCTTGATGGCTCCAAATTTGAAGATATCATCACCACAGGTAAGAGGTCCTGGGAGCCTCTTGTCTCTGTGCAGTGTGAAAAGAGAGATTCTCTGATCCTCCTGGTGGAATAATCTTTAAATTTTTGGTGGAAGGGCAGACAAAGCATAAAGCAACTCCCTAGTGAGTTGCAAAAAAACAACATTGGAAGTTCCTGAGTAAGCTGAGAGGATGAGCAGTGACTGATACACCTTAGTGTTTTCTCAGGTCTGTTGACTACGGATGGGCTGGCTGTGGATGCTATTGGCAGGAAGATATATTGGACAGATACAGGAACAAATCGTATTGAAGTGGGCAACCTTGATGGCTCCATGAGGAAAGTCTTGGTCTGGCAGAATCTGGACAGCCCACGGGCAATAGCCTTATACCACGAGATGGGGTTAGTGTTGTCAAGAGGGCTATCTAGGTGCTGGAACACAGCTTCTGATATCTATTTCCATAATACTTACTGCTTTTCTCTAGGTACATGTACTGGACAGACTGGGGAGAGAATGCCAAGCTGGAACGCTCTGGAATGGATGGCTCAGGACGTGTGGTGTTGATCAGCAACAACCTGGGCTGGCCTAACGGACTGGCAGTGGATAAGGCTGGGTCCCAGCTGCTCTGGGCTGATGCGCACACTGAGGTCTGTTTCTATTTAGTGTTGTTTGGCATTGGGTCTTTAGTAGATCCTGGAGGCTATTTTAAAGCTCTTGAACAAGCTGTTGAAAGAACAAGGGGAACATAAGTTTTTCTGAGAGCTTGGGCTGTGTGGAGGGTGGACTTGAATAATATCACTTAGGCTCTGGTTCCCACTTGATATAGTCACTGTTAGCAAGAGGGGTCAGTGTGAGTGTTTTGCTAAGGTGATTGCTTCTTTCTTCAGCGTATTGAGGCTGCAGATCTCAATGGTGCTAACCGCCGCACCCTGCTGTCCCCAGTGCAACACCCCTATGGCCTCACTTTGCTGGACTCTTACATCTATTGGACCGACTGGCAAACTCGCAGCATTCACAGGGCTGACAAGGACACTGGTGCCAATGTCATCTTGGTGAGGGCAAACCTGCCTGGCCTCATGGACATACAAGCTGTTGACAGGGCACGGCCCCTGGGTGAGTTGCTAGGCTGTTCCCAAATGAGTGTGTCTGACTGTGGTGACTAGGGGAACCCTTGGGAGCTGTCATTGAAAGGAGTCCTTTGAGAAAGCACAAGTGATAGAAATAGAGCACCAGAATCAGCTTTTCTTATTCCCTTTTGTGTAACTTTTTTTATAATTTCCCCTGTTTATCCAGCTCCATAGGTCTGTTATTTATTTTTTACTGCATGCCTTTTGACCGTTCACCTCATTTCCTTCATTGGATTGCACTGACAGCCTCATTATCACACACATCAGAGCCATTTTCTTAGGAAGACTGAATGAGTCATGCAATATTAGACTTCACCTGAGTCTTCTGGCAATGGGCAGTCTCTTTTTTAAAAAAATAAAAATAAATCTCCAAAAGGCAATCATTCCTCTTAAGCTAGTTGCTGAAACCTTGTTTCAAGTTCCAGTCATTTTTTGCCCAACCATCACAAGCTTCTTCTTCCCACTTGCCACTTTGCTCTACAAACCTGTTCTTCGTTAACAACTCTTAATATATCATCCATTCTGTGCCAAAGTGGGATTCCTTATGTTACCTTTTGGGGATCCTGTATGTCATCTTGTCTCCTTGCTCCTCAGTGTGAGTTGTTGCTTTGTGTTGTCCCTTCATTTCAGTGGAATTTCCCCAGTACGTACTTCTACAGAAAACTCTGTGCTGCTTCTCTGTCGCTACTAAGAGCAGAGCATTGCTCTTGACAGTACAACTTAACAGTATAACTTGAAGCTAACCAAAACTCTAGCCATCATCTCCCTGTTACATTCCCTCCACTCCCTGCACTTTCAGGTCTTATCCCCTCCTAATAAATGTATGCTGGCTTTTCAATAAAGAAAAAATGTTGGAACTGAAGATATGACCCTAATATGTCAGACACTTACAGCAGACTTCTCTGATGCCTTTGTTTATTTGCCACTGTGTGCAGCTAACTTGAAACAGAAGCTTCTTTGTCAGCCTGGCCTCTGGTGCATTGTCACGCTGCTTCCCCACAGGGTGGGATCTTTCAGTCAGCATTATTTTTTTGCAGCTATAATAAATCTAAGCTGCAGTTCTGTGAATCTATCAGCATTTGTATGATCCTTCTTCCATGGGAAAACTACGATTAGCAAGGAATAAAGGTCGGGATTTTGCTCCTGTGCTCCCCACTACTTCTGTGCCTTTCTGTTCTCCTTGCCCAACCATTAATTTTAAAGGGAGGCAATCTCTGTGTGCAGGGCCGTAGATTCCCAGTAAGGCTACAGTTAGGATGAACTCAGCTGCTAGCAAGTTGTGCATGTGTGTAGACTTTAAAAATAAAGCTTTGTTCTCTGGGACCACATTGGTCCTTAAACTGTGCTTTCTCTACTTCTAAAGGCTTTAATAAATGTGGATTTCGTAATGGTGGCTGCTCCCACCTTTGCTTGCCTCACCCCACTGGCTTTTCCTGTGCCTGCCCCACTGGCATCCAGCTGAAGCGAGATGAGCAGACGTGTGACTCTTCTCCAGAGACCTACCTACTTTTCTCTAGCCGTGCTTCCATCCGTCGTATCTCACTGGACACCAGTGACCATACAGATGTGCACATCCCTGTCCCCGAGCTGAACAATGTCATTTCTCTGGACTATGACAGTGTGGATGGCAAGATTTACTACACAGATGTTTTTCTTGACGTCATCAGGTGGGTGCTAGTGATCTGCTTGGCCAGTGCCCAGGTCACCCAGCTGTGTGTGCTACCTGTGCCACAGTGAGCTGTGTGGAGTGTGCCAGAAAGCAGATGTCAATACACCACTATTCACACCTTCTCTGTAGCCTGCAGCATCATGTGTTTTGCTGAAGTAAATGCTAACGATGTCTTTAACCTGCTGGAGATTATGGGGAGAAAAGAGATTTGGGAGGAAGCAGCATGAAGTAATCCTGTTGTTGGGGGGACCTTCTTGTGTGATCCCTGTCAGGAGCTACCCGTTCCTCACTGCCATTTGTTACTGATTTCCTTTCAGACGGTCTGATCTGAATGGCAGCAACATGGAAACTGTTATTGGTCAGGGTCTGAAGACTACAGATGGCCTGGCAGTGGACTGGGTCGCAAGGAACCTCTACTGGACAGACACGGGACGCAATACTGTAGAAGTTGCTAGGCTGGATGGCAGCTCCAGGAAAGTGCTGATCAATAACAGCCTGGATGAGCCCCGAGCCATTGCTGTCTTTCCCAAGAAGGGGTAGGTATGGGGTATTGGTGGGACAGGGAGAAGGGCTGTACAGAGCCTGGAGGAGGATGTGGGTGGAAGAACAGATGTGCTGTGTGCATGGCTAGATACCAGCAAGGGACTGACTGACAGAGGAAATCACGCAGACAGTGGCTGTGAAGGTTGGGCAGATAGTTGGGAGAGGCAAACTGCAGACCACATGAGCCTTTCTGAAACTGAACAGTGCAGTTTACTGAAAGTTTTAGTTGAATTAGGCTGAACAAAATATTCTTTTCTTCTTGCATTTGTTTCTTGTCTCATTAGGTACCTCTTCTGGACAGATTGGGGTCACATTGCTAAAATTGAACGGGCCAACTTGGATGGTTCTGAACGTAAAATCCTGATCAACACGGACCTAGGATGGCCAAACGGATTGACCTTGGATTATGACACAAGGAGGTCAGTGAAATGATTTCTTGCACCTTTATAGAATTAAGGGATATAATGAATTTTCTTTAACTGTCTTAGCTTAGTTTCTTGAAGTGTTTTGATTGGTCCAATCCATCTTGGCTAGCAAATGACTAGAAAGTAAAGAGGGATTATATTGCTGGAAGCTCACCTCTTTCCCTGTTCCTCCAGGATTTACTGGGTGGATGCACATCTTGATCGCATAGAGAGTTGTGATCTCAATGGGAAGCTACGACAAGTGTTGGTCAGCCAGGTGTCACATCCCTTTGCTCTGACCCAGGTAAGAAAATTTACCCCAACATACCTTTCTCCCTGTGGTGTTTTTTGGACAGTAAAGCTTGGGGACAGGCAATTATTATAGTCTGGGGGAAAACAAAATGGATATGGGGTAGTACTTTACTCTTCTGTGTAGTTAACAAAGAAAGTTTGTCTGAACTCCTCTGGGCTGTAGACAGTCATTTTCTTTATGATAAGAAGGGGTTGAAAAGGCCTTTCTTTAGGGCCTTCTGCCACTAGGACATGTTTTTGATTGGTATCCGGTGTCTATGTGTCTAAACAAGCTAATTGCTGTGAGTTTTTTCCTTCTTGCTATCTCCCTGAGCAGCAGGACAGATGGATATACTGGACTGACTGGCAAACCAAATCTATCCAGAGAGTGGACAAATACTCTGGACGGAACAAAGAGACAGTCCTGGCCAATGTTGAGGGGCTAATGGATATCATTGTGGTTTCTCCTCAAAGACAAACAGGTAAATAGGAGGGCCTTCTCTCAGGCAAATGTTAATTGGAGTCGAAAGGAAATCTAGAACACTGTGCTACTATAGACGTCAAGTGAGGTTGACATCCTTCCTTGGATGCAGACTATTAATGTATCTTCCCTGGGCACGTTCTTTGCCTGTGACATTTCAGCCAAGTATATCTTGCCTGTGTTCTCTTACAGCTTTGATCAGCAAATGTCAGTTTCTGTATTATTCATCTGACATTGTGTTAAAACAGAATGTAAGCTTGTTTTTTTTATCTGTGCATCTGTGTTGACTGGGCTCCTGTCTACTGATTTCCAGTGCCTTCCTTTCAAGACTGCCCTAATCTTACCAACATCTGGCTATTGTCATCGCTTTCTTAGCAGTCAGATATAGGGCATGTACCAGAGCATACTAATTTGCTGAATTTCTAGGAAGTATCTCTGGATGAGCAGGAAAGAAATGTTGCTCTGAGCTCCTACCTGGTCATCTGCAACAGATTTTAAAATTGCTTGTTCCTTCCAGGTACTAATGCTTGTGGAGTGAACAATGGAGGCTGCACTCACCTCTGCTTTGCCAGGGCTTCTGACTTTGTCTGTGCATGTCCAGATGAACCAGATGGGCGGCCCTGTTCTACTGGTGAGTTTTGTGAGCATCACTTGCGTAGTAGCTTCTATATGTGAGCCACTGCCACTACTTAGGTGTTGATCGTTTATTTGTCTATGGCAACCAGAGCATCTGAAGTTCTCTAGTGCAAAAATGTTTGCAACACCTTGTACGTGGAAGTAAGACAACTGTGAACAGAACTTTCTTCTGTCCTTTCTGCTTGACAGGCTGGGTTTGGGATGGCAATCACATTTCAGAAACTATAGCTTACCAGACTTGTTCATCTGTCCCACAAAGTTGGGGTCCTCTTTATTTTTCTGTATCGTTCTAGTTCCTGGTGTGGTGCCCCCTGGACCTGAAACAACCAGAGTAAGTGAGAGAAGTCAACCACCACCCGGCAGAATGGGTACCTCAACAACCAAACCTCTCACATCTCTGGAAGCAGTGGAAGGAAAGTAAGTACTCTTGTTCTGTTGGAGTTAGGGTGTGAAAGTCACTGTTTGTGCAAGATCCAACATGCAAGCCCTCTCTGGCTGTCTTCATCCAAATATACATCTCCTTAGCCAAAAGGGGCTATTCCAGCTCTAGACTTTACAGACATAAAGACATAATGAAGTGTTAAAATCCTCCTGAGCTCAAGTGCTCCTTTGATTTATTTCTCAAGTCCTACTTTTAAGAACTTAATTCTGAGAAGAGACAGGAATTTGTTGCTTTAGTTCACTCTGACACATCAGACCCAACCCAGGCAACTGAGGAAATTATTTTGCTGGGTAATATATGGCTGTAAATATACCAGGCAAAACTTTTGGCTTTGTTGAATGCAATGTATCGGACAGAAAGATCTCTATGCTGAATCTAGGAAGTTTTCTTCTGCTTCAGCATTGTGATTTTTAGCACTGTGATTTTTGTTTCAGCATCTACGCTGAAAATGTTCTGATCTAGTGAAATACACATATGAGGTCCTCTCTCCTCTGGATGCAGGAGGGGTACTAGAGAGGACAACGGAGGGCTCCTGTTGTTGAGTTGGAAATGGAAGGGATTTCAGTGCTAGCCTGTTCCATCCTGTCTTTTGATACTTTTGGCATTACTTTCAGTAACAGGATACTAACTGTCCTTCTGTCGTTCAGCTGCTCCGACAAAGATGCTATACGAGGCTTGTGTACCCATGCCAATGAGGCAGTGCTGGCAACAGTGGGTGAGTTCGTTTTCTTTGCTCTCCTCCACCAGTGGTGTTCTTCCAGATGTGTACAGAGGATTCCAATACATAACATTTGAAACTAAAACTTTTGAAACTCGATCCTTAATTCCTCAAATGCTTTCTGAGCAAAATGCATCTGAAAATAAATAAGTCATACACATTCATTAGCCTATATGGGGACTTTTCCAAACGACACCTTGGTGTGAAGAACGTTGCTGTTTTCTTCCATCTCCTACTTCATCCATTGGGCTCTCACCTTTAATGTTATCCCTCTTCACCATCCTCTTTGTGTTTAGTGGAGGATGGTTGGTTAGGTTAATGGTTTCTCACTGCACGAATAAACTGTTAGCAAGGAGGTCTAACTCATCTTTATCCAGCCCCATTACAAAGATCTTGATACTCCTGGTTTGCTGGGGCCTGCTTGGGGGGAATGGATTTGTTCATATCATGTCAAATAAAACCCTTTGCTAAACCTCCGTGTGTTGACATTTTACTTTACATACTTCTGTATTTTGTTACTGAGGTCAGAATTATCCAGTGGAAGTTAAGGAAAGTGTATAATGTACCCTTGCTGTTCTCTTTCAGGAGAAGGACTGCACGTTAGCTACATTATTGGAGGCCTTCTCAGCATCTTGTTTATTTTGCTTCTTATTGCTGCTTTCATTATATATAGGTAAGTGACCTTTTCCCCTTCTCCTGGACCATAGTAAAATCTAGCCTGTTTAAGAGCAGAAACCTCCTGAATAACACTTTGTAAACGATAATGAAGAAAGACAATTCCTTTGTTCTCATTTGTCAGCAGTGTTTGATGATTAGCAAGATTGGTCCTGTTCCTTTTTAAGTGTTGGGCGTGCACATATTTTTGAAGCAGTATTGGCTAAATTTTCTGCAGCGAGCTTAGGAGTTATGGATGGGGATGTGAGGTAATTCATATCTCAGTACATGTGTGGGCCTGTGTGCTCTGTGCCAGGTAGCTTCTCCAGTTATTGCCAGTATAGCTGCAGTGGTTACATGGCAGAGCCTTGCTGCACTGGTAGCTGGTGAGTAGAGTATACTGGTAGCTGAAGAGCCTGGTGAAACCAGTGTTCCCCCTCTCTTTGAGGGGCAGTGAAGACTGGTGGAGCTTTCCATTCACTGAACACTCAGGAACTTCAGATCCTGGCGGAAGGGTTCTTTCTCTTTTCTAACAGTTCTCTTCCTCTAGGCATAATAAGTCCAAGTTCACAGACCCTGGCCTGGGGAACCTAACCTACAGTAATCCTTCATATCGGACATCTACCCAGGAGGTGAAGATTGAAACGATCCCCAAGCCAACAATGTACAACCAGCTGTGCTATAAGAAAGAGGTAAGAGCTCCTACTAAGGATATGGAAGATGAGTTCAAGCTGCTGTTAAGTATTACAGGCCTTCGTATGTGAAAATGTTGCAACTCTGTCAGCATTTACCCTTTAGGACATTAGAGGACAGCTTCAGTAAATTACTCAGACTCCTCCAAGCAGCAGCATTTCTTCCCCAGTGAGCTGTAGTGAATTGGTCCTGTCTTTAGCTCTGTGCTTTTTCTCCACTGCCACAGTGTCTTATATTTCATTTGCATTGGATGTTGGCTGCTAAAGTACAGGAGTCAAAGGGAATTGTCTTCCCTGGGCACAGTCCTGGTTGGTGACTGTTGCCCCAGGGCTGCTTTGGGCAGTCACCAGGGGAGCAAGGCAGACAGAAAGAGTTGGGTAATGAGAATGTGGCTCTGGCTGTACACTGCATGGAAGGGGTGGGATAGGGAGAGAACTGGAACTCTTAATAAATATGGCACTTTAAAGGCCCTCCAGAGGTCCACCTTGTGTGTGGTGTGTGTGGCAGGAGGGAGAGGGTTTAATATGATGTCTTGCAGCACTTAGTTTCTCCTCTGTTTTCTCCTCAGAAGCTTTCTTATCACTCAGATAGTTTTTCATCTTCCCTCTTCTGATTTCCATCCACATCCTCACGTCAGGTATCACTATTCTATGTATGTGTTTGATCCTGCCTCCCTCACTCAGGCTGTGTTGTGTGGCTGTCCCATACTAATTCCTCTTTCTTGTTTTTTCCTTGGCTTTTACGTCTTTAAATCAGTTCTACTGTTTGCCAAGAAAGTTGAGGTCACTTTCTCTGGTGTTGGCTTTGACTACTTAGTATGTGAGATCTGAAAAATAATTTCTGTACAAGTATTTATGATAGCCTGTTAGATTACTTAGCTCCTATAGCAGGGATCATGACAAGACTTATGCAGAGAAGAGTTCCCTGGCTTTGTTTTTCAAATATACTATCTAATAGATTTCCCAAACTTTCCTGCAATTTTAGCCTTGCCTAGCAAGGATAAGAATGGATGATTTCTTTGGAAATCCACATCCTTACCACTTACTTGTGCTGCTCTTGCATGTACCCAGATGTATTCCCCTCTCACTCAACTTTGTTCCCAGGGTTTACATCAGATGTTCTAATGCTCCTTACTTGTCAGTGAGCCAAGTAAGGCAGATTTCTTTACTTTAATCTTAGTATGGTCATGCTAGCCTCCGATTTCCATCGTTTCCCTATAATCTCTATAATCTGCTTCCCGTGTATCACTGTGGAGCTCAGACTCCAACAGTAGTGTTCCAGCTGTGCTTTCCTGAGAGCTGAATCTAGAATTCCCTAACCCCACCTATTTTTACCATGAAGTCTTCTAGCTCTTTCTGCTTTCCATGTTTTGGTGGGTTTTTCTTTCTTCCTCTTCCTTCCTTTTTTTTTTTTTTTTTTTTTTTTTGCTGGTTGGTTACTTTTTGTTTAACTCCCTTTTAGGCTCAGTGTCCTTGCTCCCTGCTCCCCAGGGGTTTTATATAGTTGAATTAGGAGAGCCACCTCATGTGCGTTACCCTTCCATGATTTGAAGGCTCCTGGAGTTTGTAATGAGAGCTCTTGCAGGGAGGATTCATCGGGAAGAGGGTGAAGAACTAAGGGGAAACTTAGAATGGGCTTTGCCATTGTGACAGTGAGAGCCAGTGGCTATTTACATGGAGGGTCCAGCCTTTCATCTGCTTCACTCTTTGTGCTGGCTCTGCTTTGCTCTTTGCCTTATTTTTGCATAGATGTATTGTTTTTTCACTCATCTGTCTGCTCCTTAGACTGGTCCTGACCACAGCTACACCAAGGAGAAGATAAAGATTGTGGAGGGCATATGCCTTTTATCCAGTGACGATTCAGAGTGGGATGACCTTAAGCAAATTCGGAGCTCTCGAGGAGGGATCCTCCGGGACCACGTTTGCATGAAGACGGACACAGTCTCTATCCAGGCTAGTTCTGGTTCACTGGATGACACTGAAACTGAGCAGCTGCTTCAGGAAGAACAGTCTGAATGCAGCAGTGTTAACACAGCAGCAGCCACTCCTGAACGGCGGGGCTCACTCCCAGACACAGGCTGGAAACACCAACGCAAACCCTCCACGGAGAGCGAGGTCTAAAGTACACACTCCTTTGGAAATGATCGTACCCTCCCTAGCCTTTGCTCTGCACAAAAAAGACAGGACTGCCTGCAGGCAAGGAAGGGCACAGAGACTTGCCTCTCTTGTGAGGGGCCCAGAGACTGTGACTGCCTTTCAGCAAGGAGCTTGGGCAGCTGTGCTGTTGTGGTTGGAGGGGGAGGATGGGTGGGTTGGAACCCAGAGACCCTTTTGGCTCGTTTTCACTGTCTGTGGTTTATTTATATGTTCCCTTTTCCTGGAAGCTGCCACATTAACTTTTGCAGTGACTCCTTTGGCCTGAATCTGGTCCAGATTGTGTTCTCTGGCAACCTGCAAGTCCTGTGCCGTCCAGCTCACAGTCGATGCCCATGAAGAGAGCAGAGCTGCCTCGACACTAGCTCCTGGTCACAGAAGTTCCCCTAGTCATTCCAGCACTAGCAGCACTCTTTGAGGCTTTATGTTGTGGGGTCTCTGACTGGAGAGATGTTTTGGAATAGATGGAGTATACTCTGGGGCTCAAGGGGACAGTGACACAGCATCAGGTCACCTTTTGAGGGCATAAAGAGGGTAACCACAGTTGCCGTGACACTTCAGGAGAGCATCACTGTTTACGTTCCCATCTGCTAGTAAAAATCCTTACGGAATTCTCAGATCGGAGCACTATGTCTGTTGCTGGCAGTGGACACTGCTCCTGTTTCTCCCCTTTCCTCTTGAAAAATATTTCTGTTCCAGAAAAATAAGAGTCAGCAAGTTGCCCTTTCAAAACTGCTCCCTGTGGGTCCTGGAGTCAGAGTGCTCTACTCGAGGAAAGAATAAACTGGTATTGTTCTTAGCTCTAGAGAGCTAATGGGAGGAAATGCATCTCAGCCAGAACGAAGTTTTACTCTTGCCTTTGCATAATTGATATATATATATATATATATATATATATATATAAATATATATAAAATAAAAATAAAATTGCTAAATCCCCACCAGTTCCAATTCTGCTAGGTCCCAGTTCTCTTGGCCTTTATGACCTTTGATTACTGTAGCAAGGGAAAAAGGAATTCCTAGGGCAAGTCTCCCCCAGGGACACCCTCAATGCTAACAGTTAGGAGCTGGTTTATTACGAAGCTGAGCGCATTTGACCTAGAGTAGGAGACAATAATCATGGAGCTGCAAGGGCCATTTTAAAATAGTCTGTCAGAGAGAATAGCACTTTAAGCCCCGCTGTTCTACTAAAGAGCTCTCCTTGCTAAGTCATTTTTCCCATCAGCTGTGTGAGCTTCAGTTGTTCTCTGGCCTCCAAGGCCTTTACCCTCTAGGGGGGTAATTCTACCCTTGCAGTTACACCCCAGCAGCAGCTGGAGTTTGCACGCTCCCACGGACTGTTGCCACCTTTTCATTTTGTCCTGACTTCTCTTGTCATCTGTTTGTTCAGGCAGGAAAAAAGATTGAGAAAATGTCTCTGACACTTCTTCAAAATGAAATTTAAATCAACCCCTCAAGTCACATGAATACTATCATGGTAAAATAGTAAGTGTTAAACCAGATCCTTGGAAGCAGAACTTTCCAGTGAATAATTTCTCACGGCACGCTGTGACCTCTTTATCTCCTAGGCAGAAGCCAAGTACGTTCCCACCCATGGTGTAAAGAGAGCAAAGCATACGGTAGAGGTGCAGGGGAGGATGCATCTCCTGTGCAATATTTTTCCAGCTATTAAAAAAAGAAAAAGGAAAATCAATCCTATTCTGCTCTAACCTTGTTCATATACTAACAGTCCTGCTGCCCCTGACGACATGATGGTTGCTGGCAGGTTGGCTGTACTTTTTACACCAGAGGTAGCTTTGTGGCAAGGGGAAGGTAGCAGCTTTGCCCTGGGTAGGTGGCTTGAAACTGTTCATATTTGGCTGCCATGGGGCTGACTGGTGTGTATTCCTGTGGAAAACGAACTGGAGCGAAGGCTTGGAAATCTCCCTGTGTTAATGTGGGACTCTTCCCAACTCCCAGAGGGATTATTTTTTATTAGATTTTTATTTAATTATTTATTTGTTTGACTCCAGCATGGGAAACTTTTTTTTTTTGTTGGACAGGGACACTTTTCGATTGAGGTGTGGACTCAGCTGGGGCCTGAGAAAGGATTGCGTATCACTGACACAGACCTGGTCTGTCTAGGCTGCCTCATACAGGGACTTCAAGGGCTGAAGCACAGGCAGAAGGCTCAGTTTCAACAGAAGCCACGTGTAGGGGTCAGGGGCGTTAGAGCTGGGAGTGAGGGATGGGGGAGGAAGATTTTGACTTGTGGGAGAGCAGGAGTGTTTTTATTTATTTACTTTTCCCCGGTAGCTCTCTAAGTATGCACCAACCTCCTGAGGTGGGACAGGGGTGAAGGGAAACATCTGCCCAGACTGGCAGTTGAGGTTCAGTCAGCCTGTTGAAATAATTGCCGTCCAAGTCACAAGTGCAGAATGGAAAGGAAAACCCAGTCAGTCCTTTCAACAACTAATGGTGTTTGTGATCTGCACCTTGGTTTATTCTCTGCTGCTTCTGAGGAGGAACCTTGCATATTCAGCCTAACAACCGTTCATAACTGCTCTCTGCCCCCTTCCTGATATGAATATGGCAAAAAGGCCCCAAAACACCCCCCAGCCTCTCCTCTGCACGTGAGGTGGACAAAAATTAGTTTCTTTATCGTAAAGTATGGAGAAAACTCCAGTGAGATGCTGCCTCGAGGGTGCATCGCGTTTCCCCATTCTGGGGAAGAGAAGACCCTCATTGCACTTAGGCTGCTAAGAATGTAAAAAGGCCACTGGAGGATGATCTCTTGAGCACTGATTTACTATGTAAAAAGCAAACCTCTCTCCTGTCTGTCCTGAGCTAACATCAGTGATTTCCCTGTGTTCCTGTGTAATGGTTTTAACGTTACTCACTGGAGACATCGGATTTTCTGGAGTTATTTAACCACTGTGTTCAGTATTTTAGGGGTTGATGATAATTTAATATAAATTTAGCTTTTCTTAACCACTCTGGCTTTTGGTTGTGAATCGTGCATGTTATTTGGACTCCTTTGAAAGAGGAGCTCCCACACCTGTTTTCACAAAACCTCAACTTTGTTTCAGTTGAGAGGAACAAAAAGGTAGGAATGGACTTGGGAGGTTTCCATCATCAGAATGCCACACACACTTCCTCTGCCGCTAAGGCTTTGAATCAAGGGCCAGCTACCTCCACCCATCTTTACCTCCCTACACCTCTCACCCTGCCCCTACTTTGCCTTTTCCCTGGTACCATTTTGACGTGGTGACAGCCCAGGAGCCTGGCCTTCTTTTTTTGAGAAGTATTAGGAGGACAGTGGGCTCCAGCAGTGCCTGCCAAAGGGGAGGGGGGTTGTTTCACACCTTCCTCTGCCCCGTGGAAAACAGATCTCTGAAGAAGAGAGGAGGTTCTGGCTGCGGTGTTTTTTGATGACTGAGAGCTTAACGAAGAAGGCAAAATAATGAAGGTAATAAGTGCCTGTCTACTCCTGGTGCTAATCTTACATTCCCTTCTGTCCCTTTCTGGTGGAAAAGAAAAACACCACCACGATTTTAAGTAATTTTGCTTTATTTCTACGCAACCGCTGAGGCAGCACAGGAGGGATCACACTGAGGCCACGCACTAATACTTTACACCTCATTTTTTATTTGATGGACGTCCCTTGACTGGTGCGGGGGGCACAGGGGCAGGGGGAGACGCTGCGGGCTCCGAAGCCGCCTCCCCGGGTCCCCCCAGGGCGGTTCCCCCCGGCCCCCCTCAGCTCCCGGGGCTCTCCTCAGGGCCGGGCCGGGCCGGGCCGCGCTGGCGTCGCCGCTGCCGGATTCAAACGGCCCAATGAGGCGCGCGGCTGCGGCAGCGGGCGGGGCCGGCGCGGGCCAACGGGCGGGGAGGACACTGGGAGGTGCGGGCGGGGGGAGCGATTTCAAACGGCGCCGAGCAGCGGCCGGACACTCGCCGCACCCGACCCGCGGCGGCCAGGTGAGAGCCGCCCTCGCCGCCCCGCACCGCCGGGCCCCCGCCGCCGCCTCCCGCCGCGCTCCGCCGGGCCCGCGGAGGCCGCTGGGGCTGAGGTAGGCCCCGGCCTTACGGTAGGCCTAGCGCCCGGCCCCCCGCCCTGTCAGGGGGCCGCGGCCCCCGGAGCGGCGTTGCCGCCCCCCTGCGGGAAGGCGCCGGGCCCGCCCGCTGCCCCCGGGCTGCTGCCGCGCTGTGAGGGGACCGGGAGCGGGGGAGGCCGCGGCCTGCGCCGTGCGGGCGGCTGGGCCCTGAGGAGGCCGCGGCTGCGTCGCTTATGGCATCGCGGTGAGGAGATGCTGGGAGGTACCGGGAGGTACTGGGAGCTGCTGGCATCCCTCCTGGAAGGCGGCTGGGCTCGGCCCGCTGCTGGAGCCCCGTCAAGGAGGCGCTTTGCTGGCCTCCTCCCCCCCCCCCCCTCCCCCAGCCCTTGTTTCGTGAGGCTGCGTGCGGGGATGGCTTCCCTTCGCGAATCAGCTGGGGAAAACGTCCCCCGAGATAACTGCGGTCTCAAAGCAAAATCTGCGAACGCTTCTGCGGCTCGGGTGTTGGTCCTCTGTCCCTTGGGCCCCTCACCAGGTGCTGAGTCTTCTGTAGCCGGCAGGAGTGTGGGATCCCCCCACTCCTTGTAGGCTTCATTCTGGTTCTGAGTCACAGTCTTGTGATCCTCCTTAACGCAGGAGCTTTCACGGTGCTGGGAGGGGGTCCTCCAGAATTTGGAGTTTTCCCAGCAAGGGACCCACAGGATTGTGCAGCAGAGGCTGGGGATTGAAACTTCTGTGCAGCATAAGCCAACCTGGACTCTACTGTTTAAAATAAATAAAACAAACAAAAAACACCATCACCCAAAACACCCCAAACGCTTCTGCTACAACTTGCTGCCTGATTTTTGCTCAGTGTGGATCAGCTATCTAATTATGCTGAGGATTTCTTTTTTTTTTTTCTTTCTTTCTTTTTCTGATTCTTACATTGCATTTAGTACTAAATCCTCCAGTGCTTGTCCTAAACCACGGTACTATTACAATTTGTCCTCTGCGGGTGAGGAAGGAAGGAGCAGCTGTCAGGATGCTGGGCTGCCAGCTGTGGGAGACCTTCCTCCCTTATTACTGTTGTGTTGGAGAAGGCATTGCTCTGCACTTTCAATTAGTATGCTAATTAACGTGAAACTGTAAAGGTGCATATTTCCAAATGCTGCTAGTCTCAAATATTGAAGTATTATGAAAGGCTACTAATAGAAATCTATTGTTATTGAAACTTGGCAATAGCATCAAGCCAGAAAGAAGAGTGATGGGGTGCAAGCTGCCATTACTGATCTGACGCTCTTGCTCTCCAGGATCAGATTGGTTGGTTGAGCAGAAGTTAGTGTTTTGTTAGACTGTCCCTTACTTCAGGCTTGGCCTTCCTTAAAACTTTCATGTTCTTATCGTTTTCCTCCATTCAAAAAGTGCAGACACGCCTTTTTTCCCCTTTAGACAATTGCAATAGAGTTAAAGCTTCTAAGGTTCACCAAGAAATGGATATATCAAGGTAGTATCAACAAAAGCAGCAGTCAAGTACAGCGAGCTGGTTGTCAACAAAGTGTTGTACATAGGTTTATTGAAGGTAATTCTAAAGAATACAAAATTAGGAAAGTTATCTAGGGGACCAAAATTATTTGTGGCACCTGCACAAAAACAGATGAAACTTGGATTTTGGAGGCATGGGAGATCAGAGTCAGACTGCTTTAAATCTGTACTGATGCAAGACTTCTCATTTGGTAACTTGATATAAAAAAGTGAATGCGTGGTAATGGATGGCTATTGCTGGTTCTTGTGCACGTGTGACTTGTATCTGTGGGACTTGCTTCAGTGCTGACTCTTGTCCTTCCCCTGACGTGGGCCAGTTATGTAATCTGGGCCTGTGTTTCCAAAAAACATGGCCTGTGCCACTGTGGAGCTGCTAATCTCGTGTAGACCGTACGGTTCTGACAGACATCTTGTTCCCGTTTCATTGTCAGTTCCAAAAACCTGGCTTCTAGCTCACGTTCCGACTTGTTTTTCTCTTGTGCCTCTGTGTGTGAGGTGGTAAATTGACAGCTGAAATTCACTTGTCACGTGAGCTTTTTCAGTCAGTCTTTTTTCCTCCTTTGCTACCCTGGATAATTGTCATCTGCTGACTGCCCCACCTCTGTGCATCCCTTTGTAGGTCGGTTATGAACATCTTGAGCGGTGCATGCAATTAGGAAGTTGATCTGAATGCTTTGTGGGGTAGAAGTGATTGTCTACAAATCTTAAGTGTCTGATATGAAGATTTTGTTGTGCAGGGCGTATGACTTGAAGGACCCTTGAGAGGTGTAAATACTTGTAAACCTTGTAATTAGGATTTTCTAAGTTGGAGTCAGCGATTATCTGATTGTTTCTTTTTCCCTCTTCCCATTTCTCCTCTGTCCCATTGTTCCAGCTGGATGTGCTCTTCTGTCCCTTAACAGAAACACATTACATTATGTTGCTAATTTGTCTATAAAATATTTAATGTGTTTTGTGAAATCTCTGCTGGAGCAGGATGGGATTGAGGCCATGGCTGGTTTGGGGACAACATAGGGTATGCCTGTGGGACTCGTACAGCCGTCACTACGGTAGCTGGCGCTCTGCTGCGGGCTGTCAGTGGCCCACCGTGTACCGGTGGGTTATAAAGCCTCGTACCCGCGTGCTTAATTTAAACACCGCCTCGCACCGGGCAGCCTTGCTGTGCCTTTATTTAAAGAGTCTCCGGAGCTGAGGAATCGCGCGGTGTTCGGGGCCTGTGTCAGAGGCTGTGGGGCGCGTTCGTGCCCCGCTGCCGGAGGGCCGTGGGGGCTGGAGCCGCCGCTGATGAATCAGCTCTGCGCGGGGCCGGGCCGGCGGCGATGCTGAGGCCCAGCGCGCTCCGCCAGCCGCGGGCAGCCGCCGGGGGCCGCTCGCCCCGGGGAGCCGCCGGCCGCAGGGCCCTGGCTGCCGCCCGCCCCGCACCCCCGGAGACTCTT